>NC_137075.1:38357368-38532153 GCF_951640355.1 Cnephaeus nilssonii | reverse complement strand
GTTCAGAAAGGGCTAATAACTTACAAGGACACGCACTAACAAGTTGCAGAGATAGGAATACTAACCCAAAATGTATGCCATGACATTTCTTTACTTTTCCTTGCCACTACTACCATCAATCCTGCCTCCACATATCCTATTTATCCATACTATACCCTTTACGAAGTCCATGTTCAAATCTCACCTAATAAAAAACTTCCTGACGACTCTTATTCACGATAATTTCTCCCCCTTTTTCCAGAAGCTTCCTGAGATAGCTGTCAAGGTAAGTGGGGAAGGTTATGAGGTAAGGTGTGGGCCTTGGAAAATAGCTTACCCATGTTCCATTGGTGTTCCCAACTCCATATTTCAGGTGCCAAAGGCCTATTTATTTTGCAGGTAATGTACCCTCCATTAGTCCCCCAACCTCAGGTTAGTCTCTCATGGTCTGTATATCTCTCCTAAGAATTTATGTGGCTGGAGGTAGATGCAATTGTTTGCATGGTGTGGCTGAGCTCCTAGGGGGAAGCTGTAGAATAGAGCAAGTTTCCAAGGGTTATTTGAACAAACAGAATCCCACACTAGGATTAGCACTCAGGGGCACCTAAAGCTTTCCCTTCCCTGTCTCCATCTTTGCTTCTATTGGCAGTTGGGGCTTCACCTTCTCCTAAGCATGACTTCTCCAAGGATGCTACAAGAGAAGGAAAAGCTCATTTTCTTTTTTTAAAAAAAAATATTTTATTGATTTTTTACAGAGAGGAAGAGAGAGGGCCAGAGAGTTAGAAACATCGATCAGCTGCCTCCTGCACACTCCCTACTGGGTATGTGCCCCGCAACCAAGGTACATGCCCTTGATCGGAATCGAAACCTGGGGACCCTTGAGTCTGCAGGCCGATGCTCTATCCACTGAGCCACACTGGTTTAGGGCAAAGCTCATTTTCTATTAGCCATTTCCTCATGTAACCACAACAGAAATAGAGACTTACTTTTCATTGGCCCAACATCTCCTTTTTTAACATTATAAATAACAATTTTTGTTGTCAGTCGCCCTTTAAAAGTAATGCAAAAAGTTACAGTCAAAGAAATGTGCTTGTTTACTTGTTCTCATTTTCGCATCAGAGACAGTTACAACCAGAACCTGCAAAAAATCTACGATAAATTCTTTTTCCCAATGCCTTTTGTACTTAACATTTCAGTAGATATGTAAGCATTATATCCAGTAATAATGTTGCCATCCTAGTAACTGTAACTAACACATTTAAAACCTTAGAGGTGTCTACATAAAATATTGATGTACCTATAATTTTGGAGGCAGTTGTGAATTAAAATTGCAGGTCTGCTATTAGACTTCCTGTATTCAAATCCCACCGCCATCGTTTATCAGCTGTGTGATGTCAAGTTCCCTTAATGTCTGGGTCTCACTTTCCTCATTTTAAAATAGGATCCTATCACTTCATAAAAATTGTTGTACTTAATATAAAAACAGTGCTTAATCAATGGTAACAACTATTTGAGGCTTACTGCGCACTAGGCATTATGTTTGAGCACATTCATCTAATTGATAGAGCAATTTGAGGAAACTAAGACGTTAGGCACAGAGGTTCGTACATTGTACACAACCAAAAATAGGTATATGGAATTGTGGACGAAAGGAGCCACATGCTAACCTGACAAGCTCAGGGGAGGCCTGCGTGGCAGTCTTGCAAACTCAGAGACCTGGAATAACCACAAAGGATGGTTTGAAAATTAAATATTTAACTACAAACAGGTTATAGTGGGTAGTCATGTCCTAGTCCGATATCTTCCCTGACAAAGATCAACTTAGATCTTCTTTACTGAGCCCATTTGCCTTTTTGCCTCTAAGATAACATATCTGTGAGATGTCTGGGTAACTTGTAACTTCCTTTTTAACCCCGGACCCCTCAGGGCACAACAAATGGCACCGGGACATTCCCTCATTGTTATTGTTATCAAGGTAATTGTCAACTGTTAATTACGTTAAAGTATCCTGTATCCATCTCTGTAAGAGAAGCACTAGTCCATCATTTCACTTTTCACCCTATCCCAGAGGTTTCCCCGCTTTGCTTTGTCCCACCTCCCTAATGTATCACCAATGGATTTCATGTAACTCACCTACGTCCCTTTCCTTTGATTTCAATGTATAAATATAGATGTAACCCTGCATTCTCCGGAGCATTATCTCAATTCATTGAGGTTCTGCTTCCCGGCATACGTCGACAGTTTGGCTCAAATAAACTCACAAAAATTCTTTACAGGTTTCAATGTTTTTTTCCCGTTAACAGAATGAATGAGGCTCCCAGAAGCCAACAAGGCCCGCAGCTGGCAGGCCAGAGGTAGAATCAGGAATGGAGCCCAGTTATGTCTGACCACAAAGCCTGTCTCCGACCCCTACGCCATCTCTGACAATGTACAGAGTGCTGAGGCTGAGCTAGCACTGGAAGCCCCTGATACCTGGCGTTCTGTTCATCGCGGCTTTTTGTGTTAGAGAGGACCAGCCCAGAGGGCTTTCAAGGCGGCCTCGCCAGTTTCCAGCAGGGCCTTGAGCCCAATGGTCAGGTCCACAAGGTTTCCCTAGTTGACACTCAGGGGTGGGATGGAAAATGCACCCTTCTTGCCTAGCCGGTTTGGCTCAGTGGATAGAGCCTCGGCCTGCAGACTGAAAGGTTCTGGGTTCGATTCCGGTCAGGGCACCTGTCCGGGTTGTGGGCTCCATCCCCAGTAGGGGGCATGCAGGAGGCAGCCCATCAACGATTGTCTCACATCATTGATGTTTTTCTCTTTCCCTCTCCCTTCCTCTCTAAAATCAATAAAAATATATTTTTAAAAAAGGAAATGCACCCTTCTTCACTCCTCTGTTCTCTTTCCCACCGAAACTGAGGTGCGGGGTGAGGGGCGCTGGGGTTGGGGACGCACCTCTCTCTGAGCACCCTCTCCCCAATGAGACTCGCGGCCGGCCGAGGCGACGGCGGCCCTAGGGTTCCGGGGAGCCTGTTTCCAGCCGGACCACGTCCCTGGGCGCTCCCCAGTGCGCGCCTGCGCGCTCTGCCCGCCGCCGCCGCGCCGGCATTGAGGACCTGCGCTCAGAGCCTCGAACGTGCGCTAAGCTGCCTTCGGGGCTCCTGGGATGTGTGGCCGCCGGCTCCGTGCCAGCTGCAGGTGCGTGAGGAGGGCGTCAGGAGCCCGGGAGTGAGGTGGAGCGAGCCCCAGGAAGGGTCGGGCCTGCCTCCATTCCTCCAAAGTTCTCAGGGACCCAGAACGGGGGCGCCGCGACCTTAGCTCCTTTTTCCTTTCCACTTCCCCGCGCCCTGACCGTCTCTCCCCGGGCGTGGGGATCGCTGAGAGGAAGGCCCAGAGAGAATGCTTTTCCTTCGCCGTGACGGGTCATGTCACATAAGGCATATTTTCCCTGGCTGCGGCCAAAACGGTTTTCACCCTGGCTTGCCCTTCCTTTCCTGGTGTGGGGTTTTGCAATCTCCGTGCTGGGCTCACCCCCTAGGTACTTATTGGTTGTGGGCGATGAGGGCAAGGGCCAGATGTCGGGGTCCTGTGTCCAGGGCAGCTCCCCGCCCTGGGTTGGAGAGGTGAGGATTCAAGGCCAAGGAGAGTGGGCCAGGGCTGTGTGTGTGTGTGTGTGTGTGTGTGTGTGTGTGTGGCCGGGCGGGGAGGGGAGGGGAGGGGAGAAAGAAAGAGGGAAAGAAAGGCTGTGGTAAAGGTCGCCAGCGATTATTCCCCAAGTGAAAGTTGTCTAAGTTTCTCAGGTGTTTCCTTTCTCTTTTTCATTGACTTTTGTGAAATGCTCACTTCGTTTTAATGGCGTTAGTGAAGGCTAGAAAACCAACAGGTTTTTGGCCTTGAAGCAACTTTGGAGTTTTTGAGACCAGTTTTTACAGCCTTACAACGAACGGAGTGTATCATGCTGTTGTTGTTCGGATAGTTTTCAGATCGAACCATTGAGATTTGCTAGTTTACTTTTATTTTCAGTTTAACATAGGAAAAACTCCCCAGTTTGGGAGTTGGTTTTTATTTGCTTGTTTTTGTTTCTTTTTTTAACCAAAAGAAATAATTGAGAGCATATAGAGAATCCGTTGAAGTAGGACTTGGACCTCTATCAAATTAATATGCGCCCCGTATAAGTACGCGGTGGACTGCACTTGGAGCGTTGGGGATCCCTGAGCTGTCACTTATAAATAGGAGGTGAGGTCACTGCTTGCCACCAATAGTGCTAACAATGTAGGGCTCCTAGTAAGTGATTTCCCATGTGATTTGGAGATCAGTGACAATAGTATCCAGTCTTCGTCCTAGTGGTAGATGATAAACCATAGTCTCTTTTTGGCACAGGAGCTGTAGGTAGTCAATTCCTTTTATAATCAGAGATGGCAGTTTGTGTGTGGGTCTAGTGTAGGATTTTTTTTTTTTTAAGGGTATTTCATAGATACAAAGAGAAGGAGAAATATACAACAGGAATTGAGGAGTCGGGCTCCAGGCCAAAATCCTTTGTGTGATCTTTCAGATCCAACCTAGACAATTGCAAGACCTTGCCTGGCTGGCCAGGGGATGGGAGGTGGAAAAATATATTTTCTACTCTGTTTTATGAAACAGACACATGTGCATGGTCAATGCATTGAAGTTTTCTGGAGGGAGTTGCATGTAGGGACTGGCTCCGTTCCTCCTGCTAGCCATGCTCATGCGATACTGCATTCCTGGCTCAGACAACTCCATTCTGAGAACCTTGGCTGAGGCACTGCCCAGGTGTCGCCACAGTGTCCTTATTGGGAGGGATGGCCTTGACTGATGCACTTTTCTGCATTTTGACTCAGGACCTTTCCACTCCTAGTCCTTCCTTCCTCCCTACCCTGGCCCACAGGTCCATAAAGAGGAAGCCTTTGGTTTGTGCCTCCTCTACAGGAAGATGATTGTGTGCACTGCATTTAGTAGACCACCGGGGAGCCAGTAGTACTTCTTTTAGCTTCTCTCCTGCACTGTCGCAGTAAGGGAACAAAGGCTTGAATCAGTTTGGCTCATTGTCTTGGTTGACTATGTTAACACCTGATTGATCGACAGGGATATTTTACTTGGCCTCCAATTAGACTTTTGATAACTATTTTGGGATTATATTGGCAAACCAGACACTGTTGTCTTCCTTATAATCCTATCTCATCCTATGGACTGTCATCTTACTTAATAGATTACTTAGTCACTTTGAATAAAGTAATTGATTTGTTGTGGGTTCCTCTGTCTAGTGTTGTGTGAAGAAGTATGCCAGAAACAGCTTTCACAAACTTTTTTACCTCTTCCTACAGAAGTTTCCCAAAACAGTTTCATCCTTGCTATATGTTATGCCAGCAATTTTCAACCTTTTTCATTTCATGGTACACATAAACTAAGTACTAACATTCTGCGGCATACCAAAACATATATTTTTTGTCAATCTCATAAAACAAATAGGTATAATTTTGATTCATTCACACTGGATGACTATTGTGTTGGCTGCTGTCATTTTTTAATTTGACAGTCTAGGGAAAAGAGGTCAGTCCTGACTAAGTAGTCAGATATTGCATGTTTTTTAAATTTTTGCAGCACACAAGGGTGCTGTGACACACCAATTGAAAATCACCGTGTTATGCAATCTGATATTTTCTACTCTGTTTTATGAAACAAAAATGGTGATCATGATCCACTGAACTGATTTTACAATCCATTAATGTATACTCACATGCAGTTTGAAAAACACTGCGATAAAGCAACTATTAGAAGATATTTGCTCAACAAATGAATTATGATTTTTTTTTCTTCTGATTCAGATTGCTGAAGAGAAACACACTGGCTGTGTTTGTGATTTTGTGGTTAAGGTGTCTTTAAGGTGTCTTCGAGGAGAGGACAGTAAATAGCAAATAGCATATATGTTGGATTTGGCTAAATCAACTGACAGAAGAACCCTGAGTTTCTGGTAAACTTGTTATCGCTCTGATCTCAACTAGAAGATACAACATTAGAATGAGAGAGCTAGAACAATTTTTGTTTTGTTTTATAAATCTCTGGCTCCCGTATTTAAAGGGAATGCAGTAGTAGAAGAAAGATGAGTAGAAAATTGGCTTTTCTCATAAAAGAAGGGAAGATAGAGTGTAAGATGGTTGTGAAAGTGCCTTTTCTGTGTGTCCTACAGAGGTATATTAGAAGAAAAGTTGTATCTTTATGTTAACTTTGAAAACAAAATGATCCTTTTATTACATTGCCTAAAAAGTGAATCACACTCAACTTTCAATTACTTTTAACCATAAATAGGTATATATGTAACCAGTTTGTGGACTTCATTGCCCCTGTACTTGTCTTTTAAGGATTCTACAACAAAGTGGAAAGGTAAATAAAAAGAACTGTAAATTTAATTAGTGTTTTTATATCTTAGAAATTCTAGAAATGGTATTAAGTAGATAAGGATAAAGTTTTAAAATTTGATCAGTTTTGAGCTAAATGATACCTTAACATTTATATAGCTTCAGATTTTCAACACGTGCAAATGCATCAGGAGGCATTTTCCTGATTTAGAGATAAGGAATCTGTATTTCCTTCTTCCTGGCACCAAGATCATATGGTGGCAAATCCAAGACTAGAACCCAGGTTTTTTGGGACATTTTCTCCCAGTTGACATGTTGTCTTTTTTGGTCCAAAGAAGAAGTAATTGAGAGTAAATAGTGTTAATGATGGGGCTAAGAAATCTAACTTTGACAAATGAAATATTCCATTCTCAAATCATGTCCATAATATGCTGTAATTGAATGCAAATACATCTTATTTTTAGTATTATATTTTCATTCTTACACTTAAAATTTTTAAAGTGATAACTAAATATTGACAAATCAATTTAGTCTCATTTTAATGTATCATCTTTTTTAAAATATATTTTTATTGATTTCAGAGAGGAAGAGGGAAGGAGAGAGAGATAGAAACATCTATGATGAGAGAGAATCATTGATCGGCTGCTTCCTGCATGCCCCACACTGGGGATCGAGCCTGCAACCGGGCATATGCCCTAACCAGGAATCGAACCATGACTTCCTGGTTAATAGGTTAAATGCTCACCACGCCAGCAGGGCAGTGTATCATCTTAATTAGAAATATAGCTTGAAATTATTTAAGATTCATCACTTCTCTATATGAGTGAAATTAGTTTTATGATTCTAAAGTATTCATCCAAAATGGTTATTAACTTTTAAACACAAGAAAAGTCCAGATCTCCCCCATATCCTTAATATCTTTAGCCAAAAGACAATTTATAATTATTTTTATATGAATAAATAATTTTTAAATTAATACTTTTTTTTTTTTTTTAGGCATCTGTGGAGAGTAAGAATACTATGGAGCTCATCAGAGTATATCACTGAAGAATATGATGACTGAAAACAATTTAAAAATGCTAAAGAATGAACAGCGTGTAGTAGCCAACAAGCTACCTAGAAACAGGCCATATATTTGCAATATTTGCTTCAAGCACTTTGAAACACCATCAAAATTAGCTAGGCATTATCTCATTCATACTGGTCAGAAGCCATTTGAATGTGATGTGTGTCATAAAACTTTTAGGCAACTAGTTCACCTGGAGAGACATCAACTAACTCATAATCTGCCTTTCAAATGTAGTATTTGTCAACGCCACTTTAAAAATCTGAAGACGTTTGTGAAGCACCAACACCTTCACAATGAAACCTACCAGAATGATGTTAAACAGGTGAGAAGATTGTTGGAGGCCAAGCAAGAAAAGCCAGTGTATGGAATGTATCCTACTTTTACCTCAGAGGAGCGATGGGCCTTACACCCCTCTACTAAGTCTGATCCTGCCTACAGCCCTGCAAAGAAAAGAAAGAATATTCACGCATGTACAGTCTGCGGCAAGATGTTCCCATCGCAATCAAAACTCGATAGGCATGCACTTATTCATACTGGTCAGAGGCCTTTTAAATGTGTCCTGTGCAGTAAATCTTTCCGACAGTCGACTCATTTAAAAATCCACCAACTCACACATTCAGAAGAAAGACCTTTTCAATGTTGTTTCTGTCAAAAAGGATTTAAGATTCAAAGTAAACTTCTGAAGCATAAACAAATCCATACCAGGAATAAGACTTTTCAGACTCTTTCATTAAAAAAGAAGAATCCAGAGTCATGCCCCCTACCTAATAAATTAAATCCAAAGCAGGATAGTTTTGAAAATGGTGATATAGGTGAATCCGAGGAGAATAATCAACTTGATGTCCATTCTATTTATATTGTTCCTTTTCAGTGTCCAGAGTGTGAAGAATGTTTTGAATCAGAGAAGATTCTTAATGGACACAAGTGTTTTCCTGCCAGAAGTGGCAAAATTCCAAGCAGTTTCAAAAGAAGCCTCAACTATAAAACTATTGTTAAAAAAATCTTGGCCAAGCTTAAACATGTCGGGAGTAAGAAATTAGATAATTTTAGATCTGAGAAAAAATCATTTAAAAATGGTTTCTTGAAAAATTGTGATCTTATTTCTGGTGAGCAGAGCCCCGAACAAACCCAGAGAACATGTATGGGTTCTCTTGGCAAACATGGAACATATAAGACAGTTGGCAATAAAAGGAAGAAAACATTGATGTTGCCATCTTCTTGGCAAAAGCACTTCCAGAGCCAAAATATGGGGAAAAACTTGAAAGGTATCCTTACAACAGAACACATGTTAATTATGGAAAATTCAGTGAATAATAAAGACGTATCTATCAATGGTTCATCAGGTGAGGAATTTTTTGATAACTGTAAAGTGCTTCAATGTGGTTTTTCAGTTCCAAGTGAAAACATGCATACTGGACATAAGATGTGTCCTTGTGACAAATGTGAGAAAGTATTTCCTTCTATATCCAAACTACAAAGACACTATTTAATTCATACTGGACAGAGGCCTTTTGGTTGTAATGTTTGTGGGAAATCTTTTAGACAGTCAGCTCACTTAAAAAGACATAAATTAACTCATATTGAAAAGATTCCTTATAGACGATCTCTTTGCCAAGTAGAATTTGACAATTTGAGCAAACTTTTTACTCTTCCGGGTGATAATGTTAACTATAATGCTTCCCAACAATGCCAGACTC
This sequence comes from Cnephaeus nilssonii, assembly GCF_951640355.1. Taxonomy (NCBI): domain Eukaryota; kingdom Metazoa; phylum Chordata; class Mammalia; order Chiroptera; family Vespertilionidae; genus Cnephaeus; species Cnephaeus nilssonii. The sequence goes on along the minus strand of NC_137075.1, from coordinate 38,523,055 downwards.
CTAGTTTTCAAAAATGTGAGGTCTTGGAGTCAGATCAAATATCAGAAATAAAAGTTAAGGCAGAATCAGAGGATTTCATTCTTGATGCCCACTATAGAAGCAGGCAGCCCTATCTCTCTAATTCCCTTCTGGAATCAGAGCAGAGCCATCCTAGTCATTGTAGTTACTCAGCACATCCTGGGAGGAATGATGGCCTTCTTTACCAATGCAGTGTTTGTTCTAAAAGTTTTAGGTCTCCATCTAAACTGGAGAGACACTATCTAATTCATGCAGGACAGAAGCCATTCGAATGCTCAGTTTGTGGCAAAACATTCAGACAGGCCCCTCACTGGAAGAGACATCAACTTACTCATTTTAAGGAACAACCACAAGAAAAACTAGTCTTAAATTCGGTTATGTAACTGACAGAGCCACTAACTTATGGTCTCTTTGGTGATCTTGTTCTTTAAGCCTGTATAATTGAAAATATATTTTCATCAGAAGGCCTGCATTAGGTTGAATGATTTTATAGGCAGTTGCCTGTCCTGCACAGTAAGGTAAGATACATAGAAAACTAAAACAATGTTTTAGGAACAGCCATATTTTTAGAGGGAAGAACATGATTTGATGGTATAAAGTAAGCATCTGTTTTATTGTAATACATACTTTGGCTTTATTGGAAGTGTAAATCTATGATGCAGTACAAACAATTCAGCCCCATTTGTTTTTTAAAAGAATTATTCCTTGAGAAATGTCATCTCTTTTTAGAAATAGGCAAAAATTGGTTTTTGGCTACAGCAAATAGCTCCATGATACTTCATTTATTTTACATTTCACATGAGAGCACAATTTTGTTCACCTGTGGCTCAAATTCCATTGCAAATTTTTTGTTGTTGTAAGTTTAAAAAATAAAAAGGCAATAAAAGTGAAAATGGATGAGAAAATAGCATTATTTTCCCTGGTCTTTTCCAAGCTATTTAGTCTTAGGATTCTGTGGTAGCTTCACCTCCTTTTTCACAGGTGATTATAATCACTTTGCCCAATCTGCTGTTGTCTTTCACAAAATAAAAGTAGCAGAGAGATTAGGATGCACCTCCACACATTTACATGTTTATCAGGGACATTGTCCAAGTGCCACAATCTTTTTGCTAACATGTATGCAATGTTATCTTTTCAGAGGAACAAATGTAATTCGTCTATTTGCTTATTCATGAATGACAGCAGTAGTTAATTTTTACATTTCAGTAAAACTTTCTTTTAATACCTCATTGAGTGATCCTATGACTTAACTAAGTCTATTCTGTTAAGTTTGATAAAAAAAAATCAATGATTTGGTCTAGTTATGGTTTTTATTCACAAGATTCTAATGCAAAAGAATGTTATTTTGATCCTTAGTAAATTGTTACTTTAATTATTAAGGTAATTATTCCTGTATAAGAATAAGATGCTTATAGAATTGAGGGTATCATTCTTCTAAACAGTACTGTCATGATTTGGGAAATATTTCATCTTAAACTATAAAAGACTTACAATCACAAATTGCCCCTCATACTTGTCATTTTTTAATAAAATCTTTAAGAATAGCATTTCCTAGCAATTAAAAAATAATAACCATAATCTTTCTAAGGTGAAAAGAACAGGTGGGTATTTATTCTAGCATACTTAAATACAGTGACAAGCCCTCTGTTGAGAACGAATAAATGAACAATTGTAAGTTTTGAATTTACTCTGTGAACTGTCTGTGTGTGAAAAGGGAGGGGTTGGACTGTTTACAGGTTTTACAAGTGAATTTTGAGAAACTCGGGTTTAATTTAAAAACACAAAACAGTACAGATAAAATTCCCAATGTTGTACAAATGTGCAGGAGAGTCATGTTTTAAAGAATAAGTTCTCTTAGGTTTCCTTAAGGTACATTCTTCCAGTGCAAGCATGATCGTTAATAGAAGTTGCCTTAGGCAAAACTTCAAGAACACATCTGTTACTACATTACAGCAAGTAAAAACTGGTTCAAACATTCTAAGAATAAAGGTTCAAGATGTTTTTTTTTCCCCTTAATATGTCTGAAATTGTGTATTTTTGAATTTTCCTAAGCTGCTAATATAATTTTATTTGAAGTAAATGTCTCATATACTTCTTTCCCAGCCCAAACAGGGAGAGTCCTTAAGAGTGTTGTATGATTATTAGACTTCGTTTGCCTAAGTGATAGTATACTTTTTTTTGGCCCATGCCTTTTTAAGCTGTTTCATATTGAAAGTTGGAATATTGTAAAAAAATTTTGTCAAAGATGTACTGTAGTGCTATTTGAAGTACCTGTAACAAAATACTTATTTACCTTTACTATCACTGCAAGCTTCTTGTGGAAACTATAGTAGTGAAAATAAACTATATACATCCATGAAAAGATTAAACATTCGATATTAAATGACGAGTTGCTGCATGCCAGAGTGGTTAGTGTTATTGAATCAATTACTTTGGTTTTCTGAAAAATAAACTTTATAAATATCTTTAAAGAGAATTAGAAGAATTTTCCTTTGGATGATTCCAGGCTGTAGCATGATTATTTACAGAAGTAATTTGGTTGGCTTAGTTAGTGGAATTATTGTTTCTTGTTTTGTACTGCAATAGGTTCTACAATTTTAGGACAAAATGTATATGTGTTGAAGAAAAGTAGGTGGTGGTTAAGAATCTTGAAAACTTCAAATTTCAGAATATTTTAAAAATAAAGTTTCAAATTACACAGTTTGGACTTTTTTTTAAAGGGAAAAATCACATAATGCTGGATCAAGGTACTAATTACCACATACTTTCCTAGGCCCACTCCAATCCACCTTCTATACTGAACTTCCTAACATGGATATTTAAGCATTTACTTTTTCGTTCATGTTACATTTCATTGATAGCTTCTTATCACGTACAAAAGGGAGTGCTATCTCCATTTTATGTCACATGATCTACCTGTCTACCCACTTAGCCTCTTCTTTGGCCTTCCTCTCCAGATTTGTACTGAAAAAATATAGAATTAGTTTCTCCAATGCATAGTGTCCTTGTTATTTTTCCTGCCTCTACCTTATTTACTTAGTATTAATTTAAATTAGATATAGACACTTCAAAGAAGAAATTTAGTTGAGCCAGATTTTATTCATTTTTCTTTCATGATTATGAGAAAAAACTCAAGTGTTCAAAACTGACTTGTAGAAAACAGATTTCAATGTACATGTTATGTAAGATAACCAATTAGAATTACAGACATTTTAGCAACAGTCTTTGAAGTCTGGTTATCTTGCAAGAATCCTTTGTTAGAAATAACATTTGCAAGGACTGTTTTATGATGCAGAATATTTGCTTTTCAGAAGCTTTAGGGAAAGGGAACATTTAATTCCTATCTTGAGATTTCTCCTATTGTCAGAGGGCTTAGAATTTCAGGTCTAACTGCAAGAATTCTATTAGTAGTAAGAGAAGAAAATAAAACTTAAAGTGGTACAATGGTATTATTAAATGGATATGGAACGTGTAATACTTTGCATTTGCATTAGCAAATTTCTATACATTCTTGAAGTTTAAGCTTAAATACTCCTTCCTCTTTTCTATGCCTTCTTGCTTCTGGTATTTTGTTGGTCAATTCATTTTGTTCGTTAGATTCCACAAAAGTAAGATCATGTGATAGGAAGCCTTTCTGATTTTACCCAGCACTTCATCCACTGTGCTCCCACTGCCATTTGCTCATAATTCTATTGTCACTGTAGATCAGTGATTTTCAAATTTTAGTATGCACTGGAATTAGAGGGAGGGCTTATTAAAAACATTGCTGACCACATCCTCAGAGTTTCTGATTCAGTGTCGGTTTGGCCTGAGAATTTGCATTTATACAGGTTAGCTGTTGCTGTATTGAGACTACACTTTGAAAACCACTAAGTTAAACTACATGCTTCTGGAAAGAAAGGGAATGCATCTTTTTATGTCTTATACATAACAGTTTAAAACATCTTGATATCCTCAAATATATACTGAATGTACGAAGGAAGAAATGAATGGAGCTATTGTTGCAAACTCTTAACATTCTCCTTAAATCTATAACTTCACTTAGAGCCTTTCATTCACTCTTGGAATGAGTTTGCTTTCTAATATGTTGAGGTCAAAGCCAATTCAGCAGGTACTCTCAAAATTTCCTTCCTGTTCATTCTTAGGTATTTACTTGAGAGAAATGAAAATGTATGTTTATAGTAAGATGTATATACACAAATGTTCATAGCAGCTTTATAATAGTCAAGAACTGGAAACAATCCAAATGTTCATCCACAGATGAGTAGTAGGTTAACAAACTGCCATAAACCCATTAAATAGAATACCACTCAGCAAAACAAAGGAATAAACTAACACGTGCATCGACATGAATGAAGCTCAAAATCATTATGCTGAGTGAAAAAAAGACAAAAGGTGCATGCTATGTTATTTCATTTATGTAAAATCTATAAAAAGTAAACTAATCTCTACAACTATAGTGACAGAAAGCAGATCAGTGATTGCCTGAGAATGGGTGGGTTCGAGTGGCAAGTCGGGATGGATTGAAAAAGGGGCATGAGAAAACTTAGGGGCAATAGATCTGTTTATTATCATTTTGGTGATGCTTTCACGGATGTATGACTGAAAACGTATCAAATTTTACTCTAAATATGTGCAGTTCATTGTAGTCAACTTAGATATCCATGAGTCTGTTAAAAACAGGTAAAACCAAGACCTTCATTCTCGGTTTGTTTTTCTACTACTGCTTTTTTATAGTTGAAAGAAACATTAAGTCGTCCCACCCCCCCGCAATCATACCTAGAGAAACCCTCACCAAACACCGTCTTTACTTGGCTCGCTGCTCACTGAGACCTCAATCCGGCCGGCTGGTGTTTCCTCTGAGCTTGCCGCTAGGGGGCGTGTGCGGAGGAGGTCGAAGCCTTGCCTCTCTAGTCACACCCAACGCCTGCAGGGACTTCCGGCTCAGCTCCGGACCGCTTCCGGGGGAATGTTTGGGCTGCTGGACCCGTTCCCCGCGGGACTGTGAAGGCTGAGGATATCCGGGCCGGAGGTTCTTGCCCGGCGTGGGGAGGCAGCCGCAGCCGCTCCCTGGGGAAGTGCATCGGCTCACCGTCGCTCGGAGCGGCCCTTTCTTCCCCACTGGAGCGGAGGGAGAGTGCTGCCATGGCGGCTCCAGCTCAGCCCAAGAAAATCGTGGCCCCTACGGTGTCCCAGATCAACGCGGAGTTCGTGACCCAGGTGCGACTGGGCGAGTCCGGCGTGTGTGCGGGAGGAGGACGCGCTGGGTGCTGGGGTTGCCATGGGGAAAGAGGCCTTCCTGCCCTGCGGGTTCTCTAGGGAAGACAGGCATGAAAAGAAAGTTACCGTGAGAGCTTCGTAGTAGAGTCTGTCGTAGGAGCGATGGGTTCACGGAGGAAGGAACACCCTGGTCTCCCTTAGGCTGGCAGGGAGGTTCTTAGCAGAGGTGATGCTGAGCTGGTGGTTGAGCAAGGAGTAGGCTGTTTCTGGGACGTAGAGTAACCCGGTTTTTGAGCGGAGGGACGAGAACCTGTGCCAAATAGGCGCCTCTGTGTAAGAGCAGTCGTGCGGCCTGCGAGCGTTTCTTTAGAACCTGTTCCCTGTATTGCATTGTGAACCACGGTTGGCTTTGAATAGGGAAACACAACCCTGTAGCCCTCCGAAACGTTCCCAACCCTCATTCGTTGCGTTGTGTGTTGGATAAGAGTGCAGATAGTGCAGTGCAGAGGTTATTACCCCACCTGCTTCCTGGTCCCCGTCTCAGCGGGTTTGCCAGGGCAGAAGCCTTGGAGTCATTTTGAGTCCTCCCTTTCCCTTACCCCCACGTAGCTACATTCGAAATAATCTCTTAAGTCTGTCTGCTTCGCCACATCTCTCTACCTGAACCCAGGTTGCCATTGATTGCTGCCTGTACCTAGGCGTCCTAACCTGCCTTGTCTTTCCGCCGGCTCTCCTCCAGCCCATTCTTCATATTGCTGAAGGGGTGACTTTACACAAGTGCAGATCTGGTCATATTACTTACCTTCTTCAGGTCTTTAAAGAGTTCTAAGTGTCTTTAGGAAAATGACCGAACTGTTCAGAGTATTGTGTAACCTGGCCTGTGCTTATATTCATTTTCCTCTCCCTTTCTAACTCTGCTGTGGTCATACTGAGCTGCATTTATTTGAATGTGCCTTGCAGTTTTAACCTCCTGGCCTTTGGTCATCATTCCCTCTGCTTGGAATCCTCTCCCTCCCACCTCCCTTCCTTTATATGGTTATTTCAGTATAGTTCATCTTCATTACTTTGGAGAGGCTTTTACTGACAATTTAGACTAGATGAGATCTTTCATTTTTCATATACCTGCATTTTTTGTAGTAAAAGTCATTTCTTAATTTCCTTCTCTCATGGAGCTTATATTTTAGAGGGAGGAGCCGGACAAATGAACATTAGTTTCAGACAGTGATAAGTGCTATTAGGAAAATGAAACAAGATGTTGTGACAGGGACTGTGGTGAGGTATGAGAGGCAGGAAAGTCCTCTCTGAGATGACGTTTGAGCTAAGACCTGAGTGCAAAAGAAAAGAAAAAGAGCTAGTCTTGGGAAGAGCAGAAAACAGTCCAAGAAATAGCAAGTCAAAAGGTCTTACCGTGTGAAGGTAAAGAAAGCCAGGATAGCAAACAAGAAGTAAGAGGGAGAATGGTATGAGATGAGGACAGAGAATGTGTAGGGACCAGATCATATACAGTTTTGTTGGCTGAGGTATGAAGTTTGGATTTTATTCTAAATATAGATTTTAATTGCAATCCAGTGAATATTAGAAAGATCACTGTGGCTAACGTGCCACATTAATTAATTGAATGGGGGTAGGAGAACAAAAGTAGAATAGGGTTACCATTTGGTCCAGATAATGATGATCACCTGTACTATTAAAGATTGAAGTCGACTGAAATACTCTGAAACTAGAGGCAGTAGGTTTGTGGAGGGATGGAAGAAGAGACAAATTGAACATAATTTGAACAATTGGGCGAATGATTTGGACATATACTGTGATGGGGAAGCTGGGAAAAGAGAAGGTTTAGTGGGGAATGTCAAGATTTCTGTTTTGGCCATGGTAAGTATGAGATGCCTGTAGATATTCAATTGAAAGTGTTGACAAGGCTCTTGAATGTGTGAATTCCTAACGTGTTGGCAAGTTCTGGGTTTGAATATTAATTTCGAAGTTATTCATTCAAGATGGTACTAAAACTATAGGAGGAGCAGGACCACCTGACTGAGATGTCCTACAGCATGTTGTTTGGAAACATATGCTATGTATCGTATCCTGCTTTAGATTGTGAGAACTGAGGCTAGGGACTATGTCTGCTTTACTCCCCTTGCACTGCCAGCACCTAGCGTTGTATTAGGACACATTGTGTGACGGGTATGTATTTGCTGAAAGAGTGAGTGAGTGAAGTAATGAGTAAACATACTGGCGCATTAAGATGTGGTGAGAGGAATGAACATTCTCAGGAGTCTTGGGCCATGATAGCAAACATTAATGCTTACTATTTGACAGATGACTGTTTTGGACTCTTCGGCTGGAAAGATGAATCAAATGTGATCCTTGTCTTCAGGGAGTTCACAGTCTGTGGATTGAGACTTTAAGAGACTTAAAGAAGTCATCATAATTCAGTGTGATAAATGCCAGAATAGTGATGTGAGGGAAGTGCTTTGAGAATAAAATTTAAAATGATTACACTTGTCTAAGGAAAGAATTTTCTCATTGAGAAAGTGCCATTAGAGATGGAGTCTAAAACAATAATAGGAAGGTGGGGAAATAGGTGTTCTAGGTAGAGAGGACGGTAGGTGGTCCTGCTCCTCCGCTCCTCCCTCCCAGCCCCCAAAACCTGACCAGAGAAGGTGCTTTTAAATTATTATTGAATGAATGAGATGTAGAGGTTAAAATTTAGTTTTAAGATTAGATATCTAAACTTTGACCTTACTTTTTTATGCCACTATATTTTTACTTATTTTATATCTTTCAAGATTTGTTTTTAACAATCTGTGCTGTCATAGCTATACTAAGTGGAGAATTGGAAGAATTCCTATTTCACATGAGACTAGAGAGTGTGGGGAAGGGCAGTATGTTCCTGGAGGTAGAGATGTCTGAGAGGTCACAGGTTAGACCCCAAGGAAAAGGAGAAACTCAGGAAAGAAAAAAAAAAGAGACATGATAGATGTTAATAAATGTTTGCTAGATCTTTAATGAAGTAGAGAGGTATAGTAAACAGTTTGGATCAGATGATAGGATTTACGTATTTATTTGCAAGTCCCTAAATCCAAGAAAACAGATCAGGTTCAGTTCTCTTTTTAAAAAAATATATATTTTTATTGATTTCAGAGAGGTAGGGAGAGTGAAAATGACATGGAAACATCAATGATGAGAATCATTGATTAGCTGCCTTCTGCATTCCCCTACTGGGGATTGAGCCCACAACCCCAGCATGTGCCCTGACTGGGAACTGAACTATGATCTCCTGGTTCATAGGTCGAAACTTAACCATTGAACCATACAGGCTGGACTAGATTCAGTTCTTTTAATGGCATGATGTTAGGAAAAGATGGCTGAGTTTTGTGTTGCCGATATGGAGCAGAATGAGGAAGTGAGAATACCACAGAATAATCGGGGATAAGGTGTTTTCTTTTGGGTTGGAAGGTGATTGATAATTTGGGAAAGTGTCCTATGAGTGGGGTATTACTGTAATGTTTATGAGACTTTCTCAGGCTCAATGTTTTCGCTGCTTGGGAGGCTCTTTAAACGTGTCAACTGTGATAGAAACTGAGCTCTAGTAGCAAAGAAGACATAGGTCCCATCTCTTAAGTGTTCCAATTAAGTGGGCAGGAAAGATAGATAAGCAAGCAAATAATAATACAGAAAGATAAGACTATAATAGAGTTATTTATAAAATGAAGAGAACAAAGAATCAATTGGTCACCATCAGGTCGGGGTGAAGAAGGCCTCATAGAAGAGGTAACATTTCAGATTTTACTTCATTCATCCATTCATCAGCTATTATTTGAGTGTCTCCAGTATGCCAGACACTGCATAGAATTGTTTTAGAAATATACGGAGTCTTTGTCATTGCCAAAGTTTTCTATTTTTCAAGAGATTGTTGCTTAGGTTCTTTAAAAAACAAAACAAAACAGTATCTCAGTAAGACCATGTTGTTTCTTATTATACAGTTCATCTAAGTAACTGGATACATTGTAGATATGTGTGTAAAATTCACAATTTCTAGGTAAAACCCCATATGCTGAAATATAACCTGCCAACTCTATTTTGTTGTTGTTGTTTGTTTTTAACCTACCAACTCTTATTCTCTATAATAACCCACTGATAAACTACAATTTTTTAAAGGTTTTGTTTAGGTGTGTATGGGATGGGTATGTACTAATAATTTAAAGGTTTATTTTATAAATTAATATTCCCAAAGATTTCTGATTCTGGTTTTCAGTACTGGCTCAACGGTTAACTAATTGTAATATTGGGCAGCTCACTTAATCTTTCTAGACCTGGCTTTCCTTATCTCTGTGCTGAAGGTATTTGACTATGGTTGTTCACTTTGCTCTGTTGTTTCGCTGTTGGTGGTTAAAAAGTATGTTATGTTTTTTTAAATCACAATGGCAGGTTGCAGTGCAGGGCATTAATGGCATTTAGTGGTTTGTGGCAAAGGCTGTGAACTGGCCTGCAAGCCCTGTAGACCCTTAGAAGGTAGAATGACTCTGTCCCGAAGTGTCAGTAAGTGCCCTGTTAAGAAACAGCTTGTCAGTGAAAGATCTCAGTATCAGTCTATGGTATCAGTCTGACTTACTGTTTATACTGTTTACTTTTGCAGTTGGCATGTAAATACTGGGCTCCCCATATCAAGAAAAAATCACCTTTTGATATAAAGGTAAGCGTTTTGAAAGTTAAAACTACAGTTTTCTAATTATCAAACTAATATTCATATTAGAAAATTTGGAAAATATGGAAGGTACACATAAAGAAAATAAAAATTACTACTCAGAGATGACCTCTACTATCATTTTGTTGAATTTCCTTTAAGCTTTTAAAAAAAAGTATGTGGGTTTTTCTGTTTAAGATTCATGGATTGTTTTAAATTTATCATTATTATAAATGACAATGTAATGAAAATCTTTGTAAAGATGCAGAAATTTTCCTACAACTTTTTGCCAGTTTAATTAGAATAGAATCTATTGTTTTTTATTTTTAGGTTGGTGAACTGAGATAAAGACCGTTAATAATGATAGAGGAAGTGGGAGTTTAATGTAGAAGATAGATGACTAAGGACTAGTAACAGTCAATAAGGAAAGGGAATGGACTTCTGATGCAGTTGATGCAATTTAGAATAAATGAAAGGAAAAATTTCCTAAATGTAGAATTAACTCTCATTGAAATAGGTTTTTAAAGGGAGGTCTTTAAATGAAATAGGGCTGACCTTTTACATGCCATTTAACACGTAATGAAGACTTGGTTTCATTATAAATTGAATTGTTGTTTAAGGTACCCTTAGTCCAACTTAACCCAAAATTTCTGACATTATTTAAGCTTACATATTTTAAGTATATTTTGTTTTGTCATCAACCCCATTTTATTCATCAGGAATATATTAATATACATGGCATATATTAGTTATTCTTAATTGTCAGCAAGGTTGCTTTCTCTTATTTTATGCTGTTTGTATATATGTCTGTCTTTCTGTATGTTGGGTATGGCGGTTCCTAGGAACATTTTTTATTAATTACAAAGACATATTGATGATACTACTAGATTGAGTTTAACCTAATTATATTTAGGCTTTCTTTTAGAAATTAAATTTATATCCAGATTGTTTTAGTTAACACAAGTAATAATTCCAGGTGAACTTACATATGCCTATTTAGAAGAACTTTCTTACGGGTTGGTATTTAAGGAAGATAATGCCCTCTACTTTATTATATGATTTGAATTTTGATAAAAAGAAAAGCAATAACAGAAAATCTCATATAAATTGAGTAAGACTTGCTTGCCTCACCATCCCCCTCCACCACCCACATTTATTTAACAAATATACTTTGAGCAGTTAAAAGACATTACAGTTACCATCCTGTCTAATAAAGACGGAATATGCAAATTGACTGTAACTCCACGACAAAGATGGCGGCACCCACAGCCAATAAGGAGGGAATATGCAAATTGACATGACGAGGTGGGAGGCGGCTCTGGCCAGAGTAAAGGCGGAAAGGTGGCTCTGGCTGGAGTGAAGGCGGTGCGGAAGCGAAGGCGGTGCCAGCAGCCAGGGGAAAGGAAGGCCTATTCTTGCACGAATCTTCGTGCATCGGGCCTCTAGTAAAATCCTATATAATAAAAGGCTAATATGCAAATTGACCAAGCAGTGGAACAACCAGTCGCTATGATGCACACTGACCACCAGGGCGGAGCTGCCCCCTGGTGGTCAGTGTGCTTCCACGGGGAATGCCATTCAGCCAGAAGCCGGGCTCACGCCGTGGCAGCGCTAAGGCTGTCCAACTGACGGCTTAGGCCCACTCCCTGCGGTCAGTTGGACATACCCCGAGGGCTCCTGGACTGCGAGAGGGCGCAGGCTGGGCTGAGGGACACCCCCCTCCCCGAGTGCACAAATTTCGTGCACTGGATCTCTAGTAATAATATATTATACCGTGTTAAAGCACTTCATAATTTTACAGTAGGAATTTAAAAAATATTTTAATATATTTTTATTGATTTCAGAGAGGAAGGGAGAGATAGAAACATCAGTGATGAGAGAGAATTACTGATTGGTTGCCTCCCAATGCCCCCCACTGAGGATCAAACCTGAAACCTGGGCATGTACCCCTGACCGGTATTGAACCTGAGATCCTTAAGTCCACAGGCTGATGCTCTATCCACTGAGCCAGACCAGCCAAGACTCAGTAGGAATATTTTTTTTCACTTATCACTAGTACTGCTATTACTTCTACTGATAACTATTAAAGGCTCACCATGTGCCAAGATTTGTACTAAATTCCTTGCATGCATTGTCTTATTTACAGCAACCCCATGGGGTACTTTGTATTATTAGATCTTTTTTGTGTCCTAGCCATCAGCAGTGGAGATGGGTGGTTTGAACCAGGCTTCCAACTCCAGAGCCTAAATTCTGAAGTATTACACTATTCTGCCTACCCTAACCTAAATAAATAGAAATTCTGAGGCTTTATCATTATGTATTTGGAAAACTGTGTAACAAATAGCATTTGCTTCCATTATATCTTTACATTTTTAATTTTTATTTTCTTTCTGGCTTTTGAAAGCACATTTTACATTAGACTGAGTCTGTTAATATTTATGCACTTTAAAATTAAGTTTTAAAAAAGATCCTGATCTTAAAAACTTTTATTTTCCCTAGAAATAATACAAATAAATAGTTTTTATATTAAATGTATTGGGGTGACATTTGTTAATAAGGTTCTATAACTTTCAAGTGTATATTTCTGTAATATATGATGTGTATATTGCATTGTGTGTCCATCACCCAAAGTCATATCTTTTTTTGTCACCATATATTTGACCCCCTTTACCTTTTACTACCACCCCTATCCTGTGGTAGCCACCATACTGTGTTGTCTGTGTCTATGAGGTTTTTGTTTGTATTCTTTGTTCATTTGTTGCTTTCTGTTTATATCCCACATATGAGTGAAATCATGGTTTTTGTCTTTTCCTGACTGACTTATTTGGCTTACCATGATATTCTTGAAATCCATCCATGTTGTCATAAATGGAAGTATTTTATCTTTCCTATGGAAGAGTAGTATTTACATATATATGTATCACTTTTTAAAAAAAATCCTCACCCTGGATATGTTTTTATTGATTTTAGAGAGAGAGGAAGGGAGGGAGGGAGGGAGGGAGGGGGAGAGAGAGAGAGAGAGAGAGAGAGAGAGAGAGAGAGAGAGAGAGAGAACCATCAATGTGTGAGGGAAACATCTATCTGTTTCCTTCCATACATGCCCAATTGGGGATTGAACTTGCAACTTAGGTATGTGCCCTGACCAGGAATCGAACCCACAACCTTTTTGGTATATGAAACAATGCTCCAACCAATTGAGCCATCCAGCCAGGGCTGTACCACATTTTCTTGTTTTTTTGTTTTTGTTAATCCTCACCTGAGGATATTTTTTCATTGATTTTTAGAGAGAGTGGAAGGGGGGTGGCAAGAGAGAGAAAGAAACATTGATGTGAGAAAGACACATCAATTGTTTGCCTCCTACATGTGCCCCAACTGGGCCAGGAATCGAACCTGTGGCCCTAGTACCTGCCCTTGATCGGGAATCAAACCCTTGATACTTCAGTGTGGGGCCAACACTCTAACCATCGAGCAACATGGGCCACACCATATTTTTAATCCAATCACCCATCAAAGGACACTTAAGTTTGAACACATAATTGTAATGCTTCTTTCTAGGGCTCTTTTTATTATTTATGTTTTCCACTATTTTGCTTTCTGTTATCACATTTTGAGGAAAATGATGGGATTATGAAAAATTTCAGTGGCAATAATATTTTATAGCTTTCCTAAACCAAAATATTTTGTGTAATTCTCAGTAAATTTAGGGTCTGAAAAAATGTTGTTTGATATAATAAACATTTTTATATTTTTAATAACAGGTCATTGAAGATATATATGAGAAAGAGATTGTCAAATCAAGGTAGGAATTAGTTTAATTTTCATTTATAGGGATTAAATGGGACTAACTTGGATCTTAACTTCTTAACAGAATGTGATCGTAATTAGAATTTTCTTTTTTTAATTTGGTCATCAGAGAAATGGTGACTAGAAAACTTTAATCTAGCTGCTTAAGTGTCATAAGGGTTTATTTTGTTTTTGAAGGAATGTGAGGGAGAGTAAGTATGAAAATTATTTATATCAATTCAACTAGTACTAACTTTCTTATTTTCTAATTAATCTTTTAAATGTTTATTTTAAAAAATTTAAAAGTAAAACATACATCATAGTTAAATGTAAAATAATAAAATATGTGTTTTATATATATAATAAAAATTTTTGAGCAATATACAGAAGGGGGTAAATATAAATAAATCTTCTTTCCTATCTCTTAACCTTCAGTTTATTTATTTGTCTGTATATATGTTCCAGTCTACTTCCACTCCAGATTTTTTTAAACAAGAAAAATTTCATATTCTACATACCTTTCAGTATCATGCCATAAAAACCCAACACCAAAAACAATGCATCTTGGGTATATCTCCATATCTGCACTTGTAGATATAAATCCCCAGTGCATATTTTAAAAGGATAGTTGACCAAATTTAAAATAGAAGCATCTATGTTGTGAATGTCACAAACCTTACAAAATCTCAGATTTGATATTTTTCATTTGTTGAGTTTTATGAGGTAAATTTTGCTAAATACTGTAAAGGCAAAACCATGGCAATGCCAAAATAAGAGACTGGTTATTTCGTTTCAATTGTTTGGTGAGCCTGCAGACATAGGCAGGACCAAAGACCATGTTAAAGAATTTTTGAGGAGTAAGGGAAGCCAGTGAAGAGTTGTAAGCACAATGGTAATATTTTTAAAGGAGAATTTAGAGGGGCTAAGAGGCAGGAAATTGGTTAGGGGAATATTATAGTAGTTAGGTTCAAGATAATGATGGCTTGGATTAGTGTGGAAAGTTGGGATGGAGAGAAGTTGCCAGTTTGGGAGAAAAGTGAGGAGATGGTTGATGGTTGGATGTGGTGAGTGAGGAAACAGGAGGAATCAGTGATGACTCCAAAGTTTTGGACTTAGCTTGCTAAGTGATTATTGGTGCCTGTTACTGACTTTTGTTATGGTTGGGGTGGGATTGGGTGTTGATCATTAGGTCCCTTTGGGAAGTGTTTAATTTTTGTTACTAATGAGCCATGCAGATGGAGATGGAGAATAAGCAGTTGGGTATCTAGGTGAAGAGCTCAGAAGAGAGGACTGGGGTTGAGCCCACTTTGTATCGACCACCTTTTCAATGCTAAGGATACACAGTGACTGTGGCAGTTGAAGTCTCAACTTATGAAGCTTACCTTCTAATTCTTGATATACAGATATATAATATCAACAGGTAGTAAATGCTATGGATTGAAATTAAGTGTGGTAAGAATTCAGTGACAAAGGCTGCTATTTTGGATTGAATGAGCAGGCAAAAATCTTCTAAAGATAGGAAATTTGAGCAGATATGTATAACATAATGACTTGTTGGTCGGAGGGTGGGTACGGATGAAATTGCCTGAGGAACTTAACTAAAGATGAACAGTAGATAAATTCAAGGATCCTTATTTCTTCTATGCTAAGGGTATATCAATCTGAAAATTATCTTGAGCTTTCAGAACTGGTTCTCTGCCTCTTTTCAGAACAGGCTTTCAATCCAGTGGATAGTAATTGTTTGTGTTTTTGTTTGTTTTATTTGGACCTTTGTTCCTCAAAGATAATTTTTGTATAACTAAAATCTGCCAATGATTTTTAAATTATATAGACTTTGGCTGCATTATTTTAAATTGCTGAAACAGGTAATCTTCATCAGTGGGGCTCACTTAGATTTACCATGGCACTTTGAACAGCCATATTCACATCTTCTACACATTTTTAAATATTTGAATACAAGTAAAATTATTGCATTCTGCCCCCAAGTCTCCAAGTTCAAAAAATTAAATGCACTTTTAAAACACATAAACTGTAGTGCACATTTAAAAATTTAAATGATTATTTTTTAGACCAGTGCCTTGTGGAAGCTCTGTTGCTGTGTTATGTGCTCATAGCATCTACATTATTGGGGAATGGCTAGCTGTTAGATTTATGAACTTGTTTGTAGTCTTTCAAAATAGGCAGTTTACAGACATAAGACACTCTTAGTATTATACATTAAGATTCCTGTAATATTCATTTTTGGCACATCTACCCTATGTCCCTAAGAACCATCTTGGCAGCCAGTACATTGGCAGTGTTCTATCTTGGTGCTTTTGCACAGTAAAAACCATGGAATTAGTCAGTTCTTAACATTCTTATGGTACAGTGATCATGTTTAGGACCTCAGAATTAGATCTTAAAACATCATATTGCCTGATTACCCCTGTAACATGGGGTATATTATACGATTCAATTTGCTATCCATTATCAAAGTTGGCAAGCTTGTCTTAACATATTTTTGTGTGATTTTACAGTATTAAAAATAATTGTTACTTCTTGAGTGCTTACTATCTGCCAGATTCTATTCTGAGCATCTTGCATATAGTAGCTTTTTTATACTTACATAACCCTGTGATAGTCACATTATTCTCACTTTATGAGTGAGGAAAAGGAGATACCGAGAGGTCAAGTAACGAGCCCAAGTCCTTTCCTAGTAGTAACAGGCAAAGCCAGGTATTAAATTCTTGTCTCTGACTCTATTCAGTACTCTGTTCTTAAATAGGACAGGGTTCACTGCCCTTTAGGATGCTGAACCATCATACTTTGCTATGATTATTAATCCTGTTAGGAATTTATCCAAGTGGTTTTTATACTGAAAAAAAAAAAAAAGGGTGAGTTGTAGAACAATTTACTTTGACAGTGTTTGTTTACATTTATTTTTATTTAAAATGTTTAAATCCCTTTACTATGAAATATAACAGGAAAGAGCATAAAACAGAAATGTATAACTTTCTGAATTATTATAATTCATAACCACCACCACCACGGCAAAAAAGAAAGAAAAATTGTCAGCATCCCAGAAGCTCTTGCATGCCCCTTTCCTTTACCATTTTAATATGTAAACTAGAGGCTCAGTGCACAAATTTGTGCACTGGTGGGGTCCGGCCAGCCCGGCCCCAATCGGGGTGGATTGGGGCTGGGCCTGTCGGGAGGAGGAGATGGTGAGAAGTTTGCCGGCCGGCCCATCTGGATCGGGGCCCGATCAGGGTCCCCAATCAGGGCCTGGAAAGGTGGGGGAAGGGTTCTCAGGTGATTGGCCGGCAAGCCCCGCCCCCAATTGGCGTTGGGGGGCCAATTGAGGGTGGGGCCCGCCATGGGGAGGGGCTGTGGGCGGTGGGCCAGCCAGCCCTGCCTCCGAATGGGGTGGGTAGGGGGTGCTGATTGGGGCCAGCGGCCTGGGGGAGCGGCCATGGGTGGTTGGCCAGCCGGTCCTGCCCCTGATCGGGGTGGGGGGGCCGATCTGGGGTAGGGCCAGGTGGGGAGAGGGGCTGCAGGAAATTGGCCGGCTATTTCCGCCCCCTATTGGGGTGGGGGGGGCGATCAGGGGTGGGGCTGGCCAGGGTGAGGGGCTGTGGCCAATCAGGATGGTGGGGGCCCATGGGGTGTGTGGCTGGATGGGGGAGGGGCGGCAGGAGGTTGGCTGGCAAGCCCCACCCCCTATTGAGGTGGGGGGTGTGACCAGTGGTGGGGCAGCCAGGAGAGGAGCTCCAGGAGGTTGGCCGCCCAGCCCCATTCCCTTTTGGGGTGGGAGGGTGCAATCAGGGGCTGGCCGGCCGTGGGGAGGGACTGCAGGCCTATTGTGGTGGGGCAGGCTGATCTGGGCACAGCTGGCCGGCGGGGGGTGGGGAAGGAAAGGGGTTGTTTGGCCAGCAGGCCCCACTCTTGATTGGGGTGGGAGAGTCCAATCAGAGGCAGGCTGGCAGGGGGGGAGCGACAGCGAGTTTGGCCACCAGCCCCACTTCCTGATTGGGCAGTTCGCTGGCCACAGTGGGCATCATAGCGACCAGTTGTTAGGTCATCATGGCCATTACGGTAGCTGCCTTTTTATATATATAGATATGCAAAATGAACTCTATAGTTTTGCTTGTTTTTGAGCTACAAATAAAGAGAATCACACAGTATGTAATCTTTTGTGCTTGGCTTCTTTTGCACACAATTATTGTTTTTTAATCATCTGTCTATACTAATAATAGATAAATATGCAAATTGACCATACATCTGTGATGCCACAGCCAAACAGGAGCGAGCATGCAAATTAACCCAACAAAGATGGCGGGCCTGTGGTCAGTGCACATGGGCGCAGCCGCCGAGCGGCCGGGGGCAGGGTGGGACGCCCACCCGCCCTCCGTGTAGCCAGGGTGATGGGGCAGGGGTCCCTGGGACCCCATCCCTTTCGAGCCTGTGGCCAGCGCGCGTGCACACCGGCGTAGAGCAGCCGGGGTCCCAGGGACACCACTGGAGTGTCCAGTTCTGTCAGCCTGGCCTGGGGGCGGCTGGAGTTCGCAGTCCTTTTGGTTTGTGCAGCCCCTGTACCGGAAGCAGAAGCCCAGAGCGCGGGGAGCACCAGGAATGCTGGGAATCATAGTTCTGGTGGCAGACGCTTGCAGGATCTTTTAGACACTAGAGCAAAGTGAGCCTGGAGCAAGTTACTGTTGTGGGTGGGGATGGAGGGAAAGCAAAGGTGAGAGACATAAGTTAAGTCAGAGTGTCGAGGAAAAATTAAAGGGAAGATATCCTGCAACTTCTAGAAAATCTCCACCAATGGAGCAAAGAAAAAAAAAAAGACCTCTATTATTCTGTGAGCACCAAACCAAACTGGGTTGGGGTCTCAGACAATTCGCTCATATGATTCACTCAATTCGCTCAGAAACTCCCAGATTGGAGAGGACTCCCCTAAGGGCTCCCAGATTGGAGAGGGTGCAGGTCGGGCTGAGGGAACCATCCCCCATGCACGAATCTTTGTGCACTGGGCCCCTAGTTTAACAATAAATCTGGAAGTAGGTAAACCAGAAATCTGTAATGTCGGGGGCCGTCTTATTCTTTAACAATATAGAATAAGACGGGCCCAGTGTTGGCTTTCCCTGTGTGGTTGCAAGGGGGCTTCCGCAGCTCCAGACCTCATGTTTTCACACAACCATAGCCCAAGAAAGGAAGCAGGGACAATTACAGCAGCAACAGAAGTTCCCTTTGCACACCCCTCTTTTCCTTATCAAATTTAATGAGCCAGTTAACAATAGAGTTAATGCACCCAATTTATTGTACATAATTACTCAACTTTAGGAGTATTTAATGAAATTCATGTTAAACTCTTGGCATAGAGACAGGCAGAAAACATGCTCTCAGTAAATATTGGTAACAAAAAAACATAACATCTCCAAATCCTTTAAATTACTTATATTTTTTATTGTTACTTTTAGCTTTTCATTCTTATCTTTAAATGTCTTCTGACATAATATCTAATCCAAGACCCATTTTATATCTTACTAGAGGCTCAGTGCATGAAATTCGTGCACGGGAGGGGGGGCGGTGTCCCTCAGCCCAGCCTGCACCCTCTTCAATCTGGGACCCCTTGAGGGATGTCCAACTGCCCTCTCACAATCCAGGACTGCTGGCTCCTAACTGCTCGCCTGCCTGCCTTCCTGATAACCTGCCTGCCAG
This sequence comes from Cnephaeus nilssonii, assembly GCF_951640355.1. Taxonomy (NCBI): domain Eukaryota; kingdom Metazoa; phylum Chordata; class Mammalia; order Chiroptera; family Vespertilionidae; genus Cnephaeus; species Cnephaeus nilssonii. The sequence goes on along the minus strand of NC_137075.1, from coordinate 38,503,650 downwards.
CCTGATCACCCCCTAACCACTCCCCTGTCAGCCTGATTGATGCCTAACTGCTCCCCTGGCAGCCTATTTGCCCCTAACTGTCCTCCCCTGCAAGCCTGGTCACCCCCAACTGCCCTCCCCTGCTGGCCCCGTAACCCCTAACTGCCCTCCCTTGCCAGCCTGGTCGCCCCTAACTGTCCTCCTCTGCTGGCCTGGTTGCCCCTAACTGTCCTCCCCTACAGGCCTGGTCACCCCCAACTGCCCTCCCCTGCAGGCCTGGTCCCCCCCAACTGCCCTCTCCTGCTGGCCTGGTCCCCCCCAACTGCCCTCCCCTTACTTCCCTCCCCTGCCAGCCCGGTCACCCCTAACTGCCCTCCTCTGCCGGCCCGGTCACCCCTAACTACCCTCCCCTGTAGACCTGATTGCCCCCAACTGCCCTCCCTTGCAGGCCTGGTCCCTCCCAACTGCCCTCCCCTGCTGGCCTGATCGCCTACAACTACCCTCTCCTGCCATCCATCTTGTGACGGCCATCTTGTGCGTTGGAGTGACGGTCAATTTGCATATTACTCTTTTATTAGATAGGATATATAGATAATTCATTTAGTTTTTAAAGCCAGAGGCTATTATCCAGTGGCAGAGTCCTGGTCTGGCTACTTTGTTTCTAATATACAAAATGATAAAACTAAATTAGTGGACCTTTGGACCTGCCTGTGGAGAAATACCCTGAATTATAGCATGGTTTATTCATATAAAATGAAATACTTGTATTAAAAAATAATAAAGAGAGATAATTGATATTACCTTCACAATTTTATAATATTTTAGACTTAATGTTAAGACTACAAAGCATGTGAAAAGTCTGATTCCCAGACATGGTGATATATACATGTGTCTCTTGTTTTTATTTCAATATTAAATGAAAGAGTGTTGGTCATTTTTAAGAAATTGAAACATGCAAGCATTTGGCAATTTCAATCCAATATTATTAATATTAACGAACATTTGTGTTTTGATTAGAATTATTTGGCTGTGAATCTCTGTGTTATATCCTGGTATGTCATGGTGCTGATTGTGTTTCTTACATGGGAACTTGTTACTGTTCTTTGGCAGTTTTTAAAAATTAAACTACTCTGAAACAAAACACAAACCAAAAAATCTAAAAGCAAAATTAGCTTTTATCAGTGCATATCTATTAGTAAGTATGATTATTGTGATATGTGAATCAATTAAAACATCTAAAATACATCTACACTGATAAATCAGAAATGTTTATATTTTCTATTTAAATTTTTTTATTATTTATTTTTATAATTTTAGGTTTGCCATCAGAAAGATAATGCTCTTGGAATTTAGGTGAGTTAAAAGTCTTTACTTTGATGACGTTAAATATGACAGTATGATTTAACATTTAGATAAAATTTTTATACATTTCTGTGAGTGGTTAAGAAAATAATTCTAAATTTTTGAAGATTTGTATTGTGATTTGCTTACTTTGGAATATGTATATGATATCCTTTGTTTTCAAAGATGATGCTACATTGTCATTATAAATAGTATTTTGAATTGTTTCTCAATAATTAAGATAGTGTGTGCTGAGCAGTTTCTGAACTTTTACTTGGTTCCACTAGTCATCAGTGTAAGTAAATTGGAGTTCATTCTATAGCCATTTTTTCCCCTTCCAAGCTAAGTTGCTGTTACCAAGGCAGTCTTGTTCTGACCTAGCCACTTATAAATATTTCAGACTAAAGAGAATGTACAATTTTTAGATCGTGAAAGTAAATTAGGTTATATTTCAACCAGGTATGGCCTGTAGGCTGGAAATAAAAGCCAGAGTTGTTTATGATAGTAATAGTTACCATTTATTGAATACTTGTCTTGTACTAGGTAGGCACAATGTTAAATATTTTACATACAGAGCTCTCATAGCAACCTTGCAAATTCAGTATTATACTTTACATTTAATGGAGGAAGAACCTGAGATCAGAGAGATGAAGTAATTTGTTGAACATAATGCAGTCAAGTAATTGGCAGAGTTGGGATGCCAATGTCTGATGCCAAAGCTCATTTTTCTGTTTCTCTATGCTATCTTGAGGTTTAGTCTGCATCGGAGGTCAGAGTCTCTCTTTTGACAACTGTTAATACCTACACAACACTGATTTGATCCTCACAAACAAATGGCATGAAGTAGGTGTTCTTACCATTTTTACAGAGAGAAATTAAAGTTTATAGTTATGGATTAACTAGTAAGTTGACTACCTACTATAGCCTAAGAAATGTGTTGTTATTGAATACTTGATCTCATTTAAGTATTCAATGCTTAATTGGACCTGCCTTTGGAGAGATACCCTGTAACTACAGCATGGCTATTCATATAAAATGAAATACTTCTCTTAAAAAAAATAATAAAGAGAGATATCTGACATTCCCTCCACAACTTGGTAATATTTTAGACTTAATGTTAAGACTAGAAAGCATACTGAGGTTACTAAATAACCACAGTAAGATCATACTTATTTTATAGAGGGAAATACTGAGGCTAGGAATTGGACCCATCTGGCCCTTAGGTTAATAATGCCCTTTCCATCATATCATCTCTCAAGAAAACAGGAACAAATCAAGAGTATGCCGATATACAATTAGGATAAAACCAAAATTCTATGGTCCTGGCAAATATCAGATACCAAAGCACTGTAGGAACCGAAGGAGAAAGCAACAGAACAGATCGCAGGCACCAATGACAGTGAATGATTTTTAATAACTGAAAAACTGGTTACCTTTCAGGGACTTTTATATAATTTCTATGTGAGAATGCAAAGTGTGAACAGAGCAACTGTAGATCAACAAAGAAAGAGTAAAGATCTTAAAATCTTCTCAATAAAAAGACAGAGTACTCAAAGAGGAAGAAGGAAAATAGATTGAATGTAAAATTCTTAATTGTAATGATAGAGAAGATAATAGAGTAAGATTAGTAAACAGAAAAAAACCCCTATCAATCTAGAAAGAATTCTATAACCAGGTAAACTGTCATGAAATAAAGATATTTCAGACACATTAACAGACCATTGCTAACAGAAATTCTAATGGACATAATTTAGAAAGAAGGAATTTAAATATGTAAGAAAGGAATAAAATGATTCTTCATGCATTTTATTTATGAAAGAGCACTTTAGTTTCTAACTTGAAGCCTTGACCATTATTTTGAGTAAAATATTCCATATCAAGTTTCCTAGGTTCTCACATATTAAGCAAGAAGGATTGCTAAAGATAGACTCATGGAAATACCAATGTGAGCAAATCTTTGAAGCATAGAAGTAATAGAAAAGTTATAGTGCATTGCAGAATCTAAAACACTTAATTGTCTCTGTGTGTGTGTGTGCGCGCACATGCACACGCAGGTGTAAGTGATTAAAACGTTATGCATGTGGAATTATTTAAAGTAGGAACAACAAATCCTGCTTTTCAAAAATTAGTGCTTTAGAGCAGCGGTCGCCAACCGGAGGTCCGCGGTCCACTGGTGGTCCGTGAGGTCCAAAAGGTTGGCAACCGCTGCTTTAGAGTACAGCCCAGTACAGTAACTGATGCTTATAACTACTCTGCATAAGAAATGACTAAGTTATGTTTTGGGAATCAGAAATATGTATTTGATTAAGAATATTTTCACCAAGGTCTTAAAATAAGAATTTTGGTATCTTGAGGGGGAAATACCAGTTATCTTGAAAACTGACTTATGTTGAATACCTCGTAAATTAAATATTACAAAGACTCTTGATTGTTAAGTATCTTTCTTTTGAAGTCACTTGGTTCTGATAGGAGGCAGGGTTAATTCTCTATTACATTTCTCTCTGAAACTGCCCATCATATCATTTTGTTTTAAAACTGACGTTTGTCAGATATTTTTATTACTCTACAAAGAGCCGTAGGTAAAGGCAGACCTAATGTTCTCGTGGTGATAATTACATGTCAGTAACCTTTGATGTCTTCCTATTTGAAATATAACACTCTAATTCTCCAAAGCTGCATTTGCTATACATAAGTTTGTAGTAAGTAGTGACCTGTTTTACAAGTAAATTTGTGAAGGTTTCTCAAATTATAAATACAGAAATTCAAAATATTCTCAGAAAGTTGTAAATAATATGCTTTTCAGGTGAATGACATATTACAAATGTCAGTAACTAAAGAAATACCCTATGCCTTTTCACTCTTCACAGCCAATACCTTGAAAATTACCTCTGGATGAATTATTCCCCGGAAGTGTCCAGCAAGGCCTATTTAATGTCCATCTGTTGTATGGTGAATGAGAAATTCAGAGAAAATGTCCCTGCATGGGAGGTAACAGATTTAAGTTACTTCATACTGTGCTCACTTAAAGCCATTGCAAAGTAGCAGAACTTTTTACTGGTACTAAGTAATGTTTTCAGAACAGAATTTTACCCAATAATAAAGTAAATGTTGAGAGAAAGAATAGATATATTAAAAAATAATATTAGATTTCATTTGATTTCAATACTTTCTTCAAACTAATTTACTATTAATTAAAAAAATTATGAATGTGGAATTATTTTTCTGCTTTGTGCTTAAAAAAAAAGAATGACATGGATTATAAAGACTTTTACATCAGAGAAGTTTATATTAATTAGTGCAGATAGATAATGCTCAAGTGAGCTAATATTTTGCAGTGCCTTATTTCACAACTGTAGTTTCATGTGTATAAAATAGTGTTTCCAAAGTCAAGACAGACGTTTATACTGTAATTTCAGTTTTCTCTTTGTCTCTGATTTGGGATCCGTTTTACTGTTTTGAATCTTCTAATAGACTGACATTTTCTCTTTGTGCTTAATGTAATAGAGGCTTGTCAGTAGATGTTCAAAATCTAGGCGTCCTTTGGCCACCATAAAATGAGTTTCTTCCCTTTCAGTCATTCTTTTTTCAATGAAAAAAGGGATTGGATACTTGTCATCTCTTTTGAGGGTTGGTCTCCAAAGTGAAAAGGTGTTAGACTCTTTAAAATAAAAGTGTGGTTTCTTTTGTCAAATATTCATTAAGTGACTACCATTATGGCAGATTAGAGCCCAATGTAAAATATATATAGGCATTGTGTCTTATTGAGAGATCTTAGGGATTTCTTGAAGTTGCTTTAAACTACCTTAGGAAAGAAGAGGGGAAATCTTTTGAGTTAGAGAATGACCTGATCAGTTTGCATATTATAAAGACCACTTTGGTGATTTGAAATAGAGAAATGGCAGTGCAGGTTAAGAAAAGAGGTTACACAGAGATTTAGAGAGTAGAATTCATTGGACTTGATAATCACTGTAGCATTAGAGAAGGGTAATATTTTCAGTAACCTTCCAGGCTTGGTCAATTGGATATGAAAGATAATGCCATTTACCAAATAGGTAACAGAGGATTGAGGAATACTTTGGAGGGCACAAAATTGTTGAATTGAGTTTTGGATTTATCAAGTTTAAATTGCCCTTGGAATGTAAGGTATTACTACAGAGGAATGTAAGATTAGAACTAAAGTGAGAAATCTGGACAGAAGATGTGTATTTGAAATCATTAGCATTTGGTAGTGAGGTATTGGAGGGTAGAAGAAGAACGAAGCTAGAACTCTAGGTAACCACTGCCGCATAAGGGAAAAAGGGAAGAGCCTGTAGCACATTGAACAGGAGTTGAGGGTGGGAAGAGTCCTTTGGACTTGACAGTGTTGGGGGCTGCTGTGGGTGGAAGTTGTTTTAGAGAAGTGAATGAAAACAACTAGTGTGGACTGTACATTTGGAGCACTTGTCTGTGGAAGGAGAGAGATGTGGTAGAAACTAAATGGAGAGGTAGATCAAAGAGAGAATTGAATGTTTTTACATTATTCATACTTTTTAAAAAAAACATTACATGTTAAGAGTAAAGAGGGAATATAAAACAGGAGAGGGTGTCCTTGAGATTAATTAGAGTGGGAGCACTATAATTTTTGCTGAAGATGCTGTTTCTTTTGTTTAAATCAGAAGAATTAAACCACTTCAGATCCTTACTGAGACAATAAAGCCTAAGGTAGTTACAGGCATAATCCACAGAAGAAAAGATAAAGAAATTAAAGCCATTATTGTATTAGCCAAAGATTTCTGCAACTTTCAATAGTCCAGAAACCTATACTATTTGACTTGCTACCATCTATCTATATATATAAAACGCTAAGCACAGTCGACCTTTTGACTAGTCACTATGATGCGCACTGACCACCAAGGAGCAGACGCTCAACGCAGGAGCTGCCCCCTGGTGGTCAGTGTGCTCCCACAGTGGGAGCGCCTCTCAGCTGATCAATGGATGCCAGATGCAGGGCTCAGCGGCAGCAGGCGCAGCGGGGCTAGGATGAGTGGGAGGGGCGGGGCGCCCTCCCTGGCTTAGGCTCCTCCCTGGCCACCTGCAGCTTCGCACACTACTACATCTCTCGAAACCGGCAGTCTGACATCCTCCGAGGGGTCCTGAATTGTGAGAGGGCGCAGGCCAGGCTGAGGGACCCCACTGGTGCACAAATCTGTGCACTGGGCCTCTAATTAATTATAAGTAAGCAAATAATCTTTTGGTAATTATTTGTTTTTTTAAGTAGACTCCAAAAAGGTCTACCAGTGCTTGTTTAAGGAAGAAAAAGAGGTGAGCAAGCTATTTCAAAATGAATTTTTATTTTTTCTCTTCTCAGACTTTCAAGAAGAAGCCAGACCACTTCCCATTCTTTTTCAAGTGCATCTTGAAAGCAGCATTGGCTGAAACTGATGGTGAATTTTCACTCCATGAACAGACAGTCTTATTGCTTTTTCTTGATCACTGCTTCAATAGTTTGGTAATTTTACTTTATCTTTCGGAGAACTTGCAAATTTTTTTGTTCTTTTAAGTTGACTGTAGATGATATTACCTCTGTTGCAACTCTTCATTCACAGCAGTGGGCAATGAGGATAATGCTAGCAGCTTAATTTCAGCTACTTCTTAACCATTTTATAAGATGTTTGCTTTTTCATAGATTTGGACTTGCTCTTTTTTCTATTAGACTCTAAGAAAAATGATAATGAGAACTGAAATGCTCCAAAGTAGAGCAGCAGAGAGTCTGGTTAATAGGACCTTTGAGTGATGAGATCTGTGCTATAGCTACACACAAAAGCACCTTCGTTACTCTCACTCATACTTCACCGCAGGCTGGCAGGTCAGCAGGAGGCTTGTTTTGAGTTGACTGAGTAGGGGCACTTGTGGATGATCTTTGAAAATCTCTTGGGTTGTATATGATACATTTCTAACCCTTCATAAGATTATCTTGTAAAAAATTAAATATTTACAATAATTAATATTTTATTTGCGCTTCCCTCCTGTGGTTATCTGAATATATATGCCTATTTATTTAAAGATAAGTGCTTCTGAATTGATAGTGTACTTAGACCCCTGCAGGAGAATGCATGGGGTTGTTTCCTGTCCTGGAGACTGAATGTTGATAGAGGGATGGTTATTACCTTTTCCATGTACTGTCTCACATGGATCTTGTAAAGGCATAAAAAATAGATTTATAATGCCCCCTTTTAATGTCACCTTTACATCTTTAACATTTATTAAACCAAACAAAGCAAATATAAATAGTTGTGATTCCTTATAAAAAACTGAACAGAAATGAGATTTAATTAGTATTAGTTTGGTGCTATGTTTAATTAACTTAAAGCCAACTTATTGAAATGCTCTATGTTTTTTCAATTTATGGTCAGTTCTCATGATCTGAGGTAGTCATGTTCTTTAAAGTTGCTGTGAACACTGAATTAGCTAAACCTGAGCCATTGCTCCTCAGGGGAAATACAGGGTTAGGGTCAGCAAGCCTCTCTGGTCACATTTTCATCAACCAGTCACTACGTAACCTTGTTTTATATGTGTTTCTGTTTAAACACACCTTATGTAATATATATTGTTAACTCATTAATGTTGAATGCATTGCAAATGGCTCATGACTTACAACTGAACAAACCTGATATAACATACATATTTTCTCTGTAAGGCACGTCACAGCCTTCTTGAGCCTAGGAACACTAGACAACACTTCAACCATGTGGTTGGGGGCCATTTTAAATAGCAAAACCACACTAAAAAGGCACAACAATGTGAAGAAGTAGCACTAAATAGACCAGGTAAAGGACACTTTTTATAGAAGAGCTGAAATGAGAAGGCCGAGCTGGAAACATGCATGTTGGATAACTCACATCTTCACTGCTCTGTGCTGTTTGTAAGCGACTGTGAAAGTGGCAGTAGTATTGAATTTGGGGTTACAAATACATTTTTGTAAGTAGGTGAATTCAAAAATACAGAATGTGCAAATAATGAGGATTGACTGTATCTTTTAAAACAAAGTATTGAACTTCTTAATATTACAGTGTCATTAACTTAAAAGTATTAGTCGCATTCCCCTCCAACCCCCCCCCCCCCCCGAATTTAAAAAGATGGTATGCTGCATATGTAAAGACTTAGGTTAAAATGCTCATGTGTTTATAAACTTGTTTAATTCATGTATTAAACAGGAAGTAGACTTGATACGAAGTCAAGTACAGCAGCTTATCTCCCTCCCAATGTGGATGGGCTTACAGCCTGTAAGTATCTAAATTCGGAAATTTACTTGTATATATGTTATAAGTGCAACATGTGGTTTTAGACTATGTAGCTTTAATATGAATATAAAATGGTAGCTAAAAATCCCTTTTCCTGCTGAAAAAAATGTATCTAATTTACCATACATTAATTTTATCATAGGTTTAGTTTTTCAATTTTAAAGTTCTTATGTGTAAACCAATGTATATTTTACTTAATTTTAGTACTATAAGGTGAAATAAGATAATATCTATTGAGCTCATATAGAAGGGCCTTAATTTAGCAAAATACAGTTATTCTTTTTCTTTTTTTAGTATTTTTATTGAGTTCAGAGAGGAAGGGAGAAGGAGAGAGAGATAGAAACATCAATGTTGAGAGAGACATCAATCGGCTGCCTCCTGCACGTCCCACACGGGATCGAACCCAAAACCTGGGCATGTGCCCTTACCGGGAATCAAACCATGACCTCCTGGCTCAACTACTGAGCCATACCAGTCAGGCTATGGTTATTCTTATGTATGTCTTTGGATGAGACTCAATTCAGAGTTGAATTTTTATTTTCCTTGATTGGAATATATACATACAGCTGTAGGAGAAGGTCTAGATCATGTTTAATATCAATGACTTCTTTTGTTTTATCAGATCCTTATTAGAAATATATACTGATATCAAAGTCAAATTAACAGACCTTAGGGAGTAAAGTTAAAACTCAGATTTCAGTGTAATACTTTATTCAGGATTCCATTTCCTGCATTGGTGTTTTTGCAGACACTCAGATATGCAAGCTCATTTTAGGTACCAGTTAATGGAGGTGAAAACAGACACATATAAATAATTAATAGTAAGTGAAAAAATGCTAAGTGCTATAAGAAAAAAATATGGTGATGTGGAGATTACCTTGTTTACTTATAATATCTGTTTTATGTTTATTGCTGCAGACTTTTTTCAAACTGTTTGAATCATCTTGCTCGTAAATGTTAATGCTCCTATTTTTCGAACTGAAATTAATTTTAGAAATAAGGGAATTTAAATGATTATTGAGCTTAAAATCTTGACTAGAAAAGGCATTTTCTTTTGTCTTAGTTTTTTTCTATTAACAAGTGTTAGAATTGAACAGTTTTTAAAAATACAGTTATTCATTTCTTAGTTTTCAGGTTTTGTCATTGCTTTCAGGTTTTATCCCATTGCTCTCTGTTATATTCATACATTAGAAAACTAATAGTTGATCTAATTTTTATTCTTGTAAACTTTGAGGTTACTGGTGATTTAATATCTCGTAATTCTTTCAGGCACGCTTGGAATTAGAATTAAAAAAGACACCTAAGCTAAGAAAATTCTGGAACTTGATTAAAAAGAATGATGAAAAGATGGATCCAGAAGCAAGAGAACAGTATGTTTCCAAAGCTTAATTCTTGTTGGTTTATCATGCTGGGTTGTGGGTCTTAGATGATGTTGACTGGTTTGTTATTTCCTTACATATTAGTGAACCAGATAAATGATTAAGAAGTGTTTTTACCACATTTTCCTTCTTTCTGCCTGAGGGATAAACATTGATATAATGGACTAATTTGGGTGAGGGCGTGTCTATTAAAACTGAAAGTCCATTATATAATAAATTAGCTTCTCCAAATGCATATGTGAAAAAATTGATAAGTTAGTTTACCTGTTTTTACTTATTTAGACACATTTGTGTAATTAAAATTAAGTGTGTATGAAAAGCTTAATTTCACAGAAAAGTTTTCTATATGTATTACTGTAATTTTATATTTATACTGAATAGGTCTAGTAAATGTGTGCATTCATCTGTCACTGCTAGTAAACAAATGCATATGGCTAGGGCGTGGCTTTGTGCAAATGGGAACATGTGCTGGTACACATTACAACTGCTGCAGAAAGTCATGCACTCAACAACAGAACCAATTACCAAGCACAGTGCAGTGTGATCACGTGCTAATCATTTGCTGAACATTGTTTACAAGTGGTGACTCTTGGATTTAAATATGTAGACTATAGTTGTAAATATATAGTATTTATTTATGTTGGCAAAATTACTACAGTGTTTTTTCCAACATATGGCCTGTTCATTAAAATTTGTTAAAAAGAACTGAATCAATAACAAAAAAATCACCTGTTAATTTAATTATAAGCAAATCTTGGTTAAAAGCAATTTCAAATTAACAGGGTGTTAAATTTCACATATGACATACAGACTGGAAATGTCTGTTAAATCCGAAGTTCGTTAAATTGAAGTCTGCAAAATCGAGGGTTTACCGTACACCAGTGGTCTTCTCCCTGCCTCTTGTCCATAGTCTGTCTGTCATGGATGGTTTGCAGTTTTCTCCACAATCTTCAGGCTGTCAATCCAAGTTTTCTTTCTTTTTCTTACTCCCGCACTCTTAGCATTGGAATAGGTGATACAGCAGAGAACATAATGGAAAGTAATTCCTGCCCTTGTGGAGCTTACAGTCTAGTTGAGGAACACAGCCATAAACAGATGAATTATATAGTGTATTAGATGGTGATACATGCTAGAAAAAAACAAATCAAGTATAAGGATTAAAGAAGCAGTTGAAGGTTATAGGTTATTTTAATAGTAATTATTATCCATTGGATAAAAGTCTGGTTGGTAGCAAGTATTCATCAACAAGAGTTCTACTATTAGGACACAGAGAAAGGATCTAAGAAGTTTATTTCTCTGTCCCTTTGAGGCTAACTGATCTAATTGTGCTCTTGCCTTGTTTACTATGTGACTGTCCTAGCAGTAATCCTTTTTCTTTCTCCACCTTTAATTGCTTTTTTTCACTCCTTTGGACTAAATACATGATGTCTTTGCATCATCTGTGTACTTTTCTTTTAAACCCTCTCTTTCTGTTACCTCAATATGATTTACCCTTAAATCTCTCTGGCCCTGACTTCCACACGTTCCTATCTTTGTATAACTCTTTGCTGTATACTTCTGTGTGGATGCATTGCCATGAACTCCAATTTGTCTTAAGCAAATAACACTAATTGTTTCTTCCTCCCAAACTTATCTTTCTGCCCTGTTCCTCTGAATTCTTTCAGCCATTTGGGCGTGGAACCCTCTAATTCTCCTCCTAGCTATTTAAATTAGTAAGGAATAGAAATTATGTTTTAAACTTACATTTAATTTTTAGACATTGTAATACTCTACTATACTTAATGCTTTTAAGCATATTAAAGTATAAAATTGCTCATTTTATTTTAACTACATACCTAAATAGATTTTTTATGTTAAGGGCAGACTATAAATGAAATTTTGGAAACTTCATTCTTGTCCTGACCTTTGAGTCACAAGTGAAAGGTTTTACCTGAAGAAGAAAGAGGTGCTTTTTTAGTTGCTTATTAGGCCAGGTATGAGGCTCTTCATGTAGTACTGTCTTTACATACAGAGAAGAAGTTGTGTGTTCAGTTTATGGCCCCAATTTCAGAGAGAGATGGAACATTTGAACAGTGTAAGAAAGACTTGTTCACTATCTTTTACTTTTGAAATAATTGCTTTTCAAAATGATTGGTCGTTCTGAATGTGATTTTAGAGCCTATCAAGAAAGAAGATTTCTTTCACAGCTCATCCAGAAGTTTATCTGCGTGCTGAAGTCAGTCCCACTTTCTGGTAACTGTCTTCTTTTACTTGGCTTATTTGTGAAGTTATTTAGATGTCCATATAGGATTTACTAATCTTTAATCTATAAACTGCTCTTAGAGTGATTTTATTTTATTTTATTCTTTTGTTAATCCTCACCTGAGGATATTTTTCCATTGATTTTTTTTTTTTTTTTTTTTTTTTTTTTTTTTTTAATGAGAGTGGAAGGGATAGGAAGAGACACACAGAGAGAGAGAACATCAGTTGGTTGCCTCCCCATGAGCTCTGACCAGGACCGGGGATCGAGCTTGCAACTGAGGTACATGCCCTTTACTGGAATTAAACCCAGGACCCTTCAATCTGTAGGCTGACGCTCTATCCACTGAGCCAAACTGGCTAGGGCAGAATGATTTCAAATTAAAATGATGAAGTGTATGTCCTTCCTTTTTCAAGTATATTACCAGTCAATATTGTGACTGCTGTGAAAAAATCACATATATTAAAGGCATCAGCATGGTTATTGAAACATTCATTTATTTAGCAAAAATTTTTAGCTTGCTTACAAGACCCTGTTCCTTAACAGGGAGCTAAGACAAAGTGGTAAACAAGATAGTCACAGACCCTATCCACATGATTTACAGTGTGGCACTGAACAGTGTTTTCAACTGACATCAAACACTGTTTGGAGAGAAAGAGAATTTTCTTTGAGGTATGAGGTACAAGACAAAATGGGAAGGATTTCCCTTGTGGCCCCCACTTACTGATGAAACATGTAAGTATATACTATGTAGAGTATACACTTTAAATACATAATGATCATTGTCCTGGCTGGGTGGCTCAGCTGATTGGAGCATCATCCCATACGCCAAAAGGTTGCAGGTTCAATTCCTCATCACAGCACATACCTAGGTTGTGGGTTTGATCCCTGGTCAGGGTGCATACAAGAAGCAGCTGATGGATGTTTCTCACATCGATGTCTCTGTCTGTCTCTCCCTCCCTCTCAAAAAAATCAATAAGCATATCCTTGGGTAAGGATTTTAAAAAATGTTTACAATATATCATGATTTATGTATACTATATATAGGTGTGTGTGTGTGTGTGTGTGTGTGTGTGTGTGTGTGTGTGTCTGTGAGAGAGAGAGATATGCTTACATGCCAAGCAGGCCAATTACATTATGCTCGGTTTACAAGATCTTTATAAACGTTTAGTGAATGCAAATAGAATATTATTTACTTAATAAAGGTGGATATATGCTATGTATGATATGTCATTGGTTAATAATATTTTCTTTCCTAACTGGAATGTAATATAAGAACAGCTCTATAGATGTATCATAGTGCTATTTTTGCATCGGAGATTGTAGCTTTGTTTAAACTGAAAATACAACAGAATTACTTATAAATTCTGACCCTCCAAATAATATTTTACAACTGAAAATCATACCTATAATTCAGCGAGGAATAGTACTAATGCTGTAAATCAGTTGTACCTGATTTGGGGCATAATATTACTATCAGTATAAAGAAGAAATTGTCATGCTTATAATTTGAGTCACTTAATATTAGTAAATTCAAATCTTTCAGTTAAGCTGCTGGCACTTACAAGATGACTTAGATTTGGTTTCCTTGCAGCAATTAGTAGATAATGAGTGCTTAGAATTACTAATATCTAATAATTAGTCATAATAATGTCATAAAATTTTTGTTTCTAACTATGGAATGTTTACTTGTGGTCATTTAGAAAGGTTTGGTAATAAGGTACCAACAACATAGGGCCTGCAGTAAGTTTAAAAACCATTAAACCGCTCACTGTTGCCATTGTTGTTTATAAATTTCCAGAAAACAAAATTTCTTAGATTGATCTTGAGCTTCAATCAGAATTTACTAACTTGCTGCAAAGGAACAAACAAGATGTTGAAAACAGTGTGTGTTGGGTCAGAGATGGTTTAAAGATGGATTATATAGTTAGGAAACAGAAACTACTTTTAGAAAGAATAAGAATTGTAGTTTCGTTTTATAGGGTCATTAAAAACAACATGTCCTTATCAGTTGTTGCAAAGGAACTCTGTGTAGAATGATCTGAGATGCCAGGACTGCTGTCAGAAGGACAGAAAAAAACATAATGCATGTAAGAAGCAAGTGATAGGATATATTGATGCCTGAAATTGGAATAACAAGGTTGGCAGCTCTAAACAATATGCCCAGTAGGGCCAACTAATTTAAAAATACACAGCTTTATCCACCAGGGCTCAGAAGCTGAGTGCCAGGCATCATCCATTCAAACTTTAAATAAGCCATCGCCAATAATTTTCTCAAGGAATAAATAAAAATATAGAGTACAGAGTTTGCTCACATTTTCAATATTAGGCAAAAATATTTTCCTTTGTCAGTAACAAGAACAAAAGATAGTAGCAGAGAACTGGTTTGAATGGATTTAACTTAAAAGTTGCTCCTTTAAATTCTTTAGTTTGCACAGCTGTATGACCTAGACCAGTGATGGCGAACCTATGACATGCGTGTCAGCACTGACATGCATAGCCATTTCTGATGACACGTGGCCGCTGAGGCGGCCACATGCCGAGGATGAAACATTTGCTGCTCCTGAGGATGAAACATTTACGAAATAATGTTTTTTCCTCAAAGTGACACACTACCCGAGTAATGCTCAGTTTTTTGGTGAAGTTTGACACACCAAGCTCAAAAGGTTGCCCATCACTGATCTAGACTATGTCACAGAAAACCTGGATTCCACTTCTAACCAGCCATTATTTTGTTCTACATTTTTATCAAGTCATTTTCTCTGGTCCTCTGTTTCTCACCTAGAAAATGGAGAGCTGACATAGATGCTCTGTAAGGTCTTGTCCAGCTATGAAATTCTATGGTTATGTAATTTTAGGGTCTGGATTATGGACATGGAAGAGTTCCAGTTAACATTTCCATATATTAGTCACAAAAGTATTCACATTTATTTTGTCATATAATGCCTTCTATTTTCCTGTATACTACACATAAATCCTATAAAATAAAAGCCTAATATTCTAAGTGTCCGGTCGTCTGGATGGCTATTCAACCAATCAAAGCATAATATGCTAATGATATGCTAAGGCTGTTCAACTGCTCGCTATGACATGCACTGACTACCAAGGGGAAGACGTTCCAACCAGTAGGTGAGCTTACTGCTGGGGTCTAGTCCATTGGGACTGAGCGAGACAGGCCGGACACACCCTGGAGCCCTCCCGTGGTCCTCCTCGGCTGGCCAACTTCCCGCGTCCTTCCCCGGCCCCCATTGTGCACTGGTGGGGTCCCTAGGCCTGGCTTGCGCCCTTTTGCAAGCCGGGACCCCTCGGCAGATGTCAGAGAGCCGGTTTTGGCCCAATCCCGCAGGCCAGGCCGAGGGACCCCACTGGTGTATGAATTCGTGCACCGGGCCTCTAGTCTATACTAATAAAAGTGTAATATGCTAATTAGACCAGACATCTTCCTGACAAAGCCACGGTGGCAGGGGCCGAGGCAGAGGCAGTTAGGGGCGATCAGGCCAGCAGGGGAGAGCAGTTAGGGGGCAATCAGGCCAGCAGGGGGGAGTAGTTAGGGGGTGACCAGGCTGGCAGGGGAGGGCAGTTAGGGGCCGATCAGGTTGGCAGGCAGAGGCGGTTAGGGGCGATCAGGTTGGCAAGTAGAGGCAGTTAGTGGTGATCAGGCCGGCAGGCAGAGGTGGTTAAGGGCGATCAGGCAGGCAGGCAGGCGAGCGGTTAGGAGCCAGCGGTCCTGGATTGTGAGAGGGATGTCCAACTGCCAGTTTAGGCCTGATCCCTGTAGGATCGGCCCTAAACCGGCAGTTGGACATCCCCTGAGGGGTCCTGGATTGGAGAGGGTGCAGGTTGGGCTGAGGGATCCCCCCACACCCCATGCACGGATTTTGTGCACTGGGCCTCTAGTTTAATAATAAAAGGCTAATATGCAAATCAACCGAACAGTGGAATGACCGGTCACTATTTCGTGCACTGCCCACCAGGGGGCAGATGCTCAATGCAGGAGCTGCCCCCTGGTGGTCAGTGTGCTCCCACAGCGGGAGTGCCGCTCAGCCAGAAGCCGGGCTCACCTCTGGTGAGCGCAGCGGCAATGGTGGGAGCCTTTCCCGCCTCTGCGGCAGCACTAAGGATGTCCGACTGCTGGTTTAGGCCCACACCCTGCAGGGAGCAAGCCATCAGTTGGACATCCCCTGAGGGCTTCCAGACTGCTAGAGGACGCAGGCCCGGCTGAGGGACCGCCCCCCCCCCCCCCCCCCCGCTGAGTGCACGAATTTCGTGCACCAGGCCTCTTGTAAATGTAATAAATGGATTAGTATAAGCATTTGTAGGGTACCTTCTATAGGTCTAGTGCTGTGTTAGTTACTGCTGGGAGTCCTTAGCCTAAGCAACAGTAGAGACCCTGAAATTATCTCTCTTTTGATTGAAACAATATTGGCAGGATGGTTTTAGCTAGTAAAATGGTAGACCATTTTCTGGCATTAAAAAAAAACAACTTGTACTCTGAAAATATGCATGTCACAAGACTATAATTATTTAAAACAAAAATGTAAATGTTTGTTACAATAGTGCATTAATGCTCATGGATAGTATAAAATAAGAGTGATTTAAAAATATTTTATTGCTCTGTGTCATTGACAAGTTAATGTCAAAAGGAATACATGTACAGTGGAAAAAAGTCCTAAAAATCATCCCTTTAATTAGTTTGGTGTGTAACTTTCCCACCCATTTTCTTTGTATTATATAGTATGTTTGTATGCATACGTGTGCACATATATGCATCTGTTTTATGCACATGAAAGAAGTTCTAGAAATTTAGCATGTGAAGACAACAAGGAAAGTGGGGCAAAAACTGATTTAAAACTGCCTTTCTAGTTTTTATATCTCAGTTTTTTTCAAAATCATTCACAAATTTTTAAAAATTAACACTTTAAAATATTTTTGCAAATCTTATTTTTATAATGTGTTTCTGATCCAAGCTAGGTTTTTCATTTTCTTATATTTGTAGAACTAAACATAAGGGTAGGGCCTGCCTTCTTTTGAAATCTATGTGAGGTCCTTACTCTCCTAATAGTCCAATCCTGATGAATAAGAGACAAGTGGCCTTGTTTAAATCACTACCAATTTTAGGATATAATAACACAGAATAACCTAAGTAAGAAAATTCTAACATGCTTTCTTCATTATATCTAGAACCTGTCACTATGGACAAAGTTCATTACTGTGAAAGATTCATTGAACTTATGATTGATCTAGAGGTAAGAAGTATGCAGTGACTTTTCTATCATGTAATCATTAAGGAGCTAAGATTATGCATATGACTATATATGAAATATTTTTATCACCTCAAACTGGTCTTAGTTTAATGTACCTATTTCAAGGTGTCTCATAGAGAAGAAAGTCAAAGCAGTTGACCCTTAAAGTTTTCAGATGGCTGCTGTTTGTAGGAAAAACATTATTTAGTATAGTTGTTAAATATGAGCTCAGCAATGGCAGTTTATTTTCTGTCACATTTTAATACCTCTTCATAGAGTTCTCAATAGTGGCTGAAATCATGGATTTGTGGCCATCTCTTTAATAATCTAACTGAAGATTTTGCCTAATACTGTTGATGAGGAACGATATAGCTGCTATTGTCAACTTTTTCTCATGAAGATTCTTAGAAAAGAAAATTTCATACTATTAGGTAAAAAATTTTGATGAAAAATTCAGATACAGAGTTGGTGTACTTCAGATTGAATTTATTTCCTTTCCATCTTTAGTGAAGCAAATTGAAAGAAAATCCTTTCTGTTTGTTCCTTATCTGGAAAGGTGGGGTGGTTTCTCAGCCTGAGGATCAGAGTATTAGACTAGTAGTCATTCATGAGATCTTCATTCACTTTCTAGCTCTGCCCATAACTAATTTATAACCTCTGGGGACCTCAATAACTTCACCCTTAAAATGGGGGTGTTGGATTAGATTAGTGGTTTTCACACTGGCATATCCGCAGCATTGCCTTGCTAACTGTCACAGGGGGTGTGGGAGGTGGAAACCAAAACAGGAGTCTCCATTCAGGGTTCCTCACTCCCTTTTTTCTCAAAGCAGCTTCATTTTTAAACCTATACACAGTACATACTGGGATTTCATATAGGATTTTATTTGGGACAAAAAACCTCAAAAATCTGTATTTTTTGGAAAATATTAGCACCAAGTTTATTTACAACATGGACCTTGCTTTGTGAATGGTGTCTTTAGGTGACTGGAGGGGACTTTGAATGTGATTAACACTTCCAAGTTAAATATCAATAGTTTCACCTCCAGCTACAGAAAACCTGCAGACTTACTGCTGTGGTGTTTATTTTTTCTAGGCCCTACTCCCCACAAGGCGCTGGTTTAATACCATCCTGGACGACTCCCACCTTCTGGTTCACTGCTACCTTTCCAATCTTGTTCATAGGGAAGAGGATGGCCATCTTTTTTCCCAGGTGAGCACTGATGCATCTGAACATACTTACTGTTCTTATTTCTGAATTGACCTTTTTTCTGCCGTGAAACTGGGAGTACCAGAGCATTACACAAAGTAATTTTGCTTTATATTGAATTGAATAATGAAGATTTCTTATTAGTCATTTTTAAGTAAAATCAAGTCTTAATGTACAAAATGAATGCATTCCTGTATAGGTGGCCTCTAGTACTGACATAACCTTTTCCAGTCACGTGATTTTATTATGATTTTACTAAATTATGTGTGATGTAGTCCCACATAACCACTGTGGAATATAACAGATGATGAGCATTAATTTCAAGTAAATTATGCCCTAACACTGCGGCCCTCCTTCCATGAGATGATGCTGACAGGCAGTTGAGAGTGTGGACATGTATACGCTTTGTTTGCTAACTTGGATAGGATGATGAAAGTGTTAGCGTTTTGCACTTCCTATAATGTCATCCAGAAGACAAATCTTCTAACAAACTTCTAACACTTGTCTTTTGATGAGATCATAGTTAGAGATACAATTTTTATGTGTTTACATATTATAAGTCTTCTTTTATCTTGTGTCTGTGAGCATTCCTTTTTCTTTCTCGTTCTCTTATTAAATCCCAGTGATTTGATTCATATATTAAAATCCTACTATCTGCTATGCCATAGATTAGAATTAAGAATAATAAAGATTTGGGGCAAAGGCAGCCAATGAACTGTGCTGCTGCTGCCGCTGCAGGGGAAGCAGGCCTCCCTTAGCAGCAGGAACTGAGCCAAAGCACAGCCTGATGGCCGTGGAGACTGAGAAGAGGAGTAGATCAGTTAGCCTTCCCCACCTTGCTGTTTTCCTTCATGGAAGCAGCATATAGAGAAGAGATTCTACTATCATGAATTTCAAAACCCTCATTCAGAAAATTCTCAGTGGCCAAAGTAAAAGACCTCAGGAGTTTCCTCTAGTGCTGTGGTCGGCAAACGGCGGCTCACGAGCCACATGCGGCTCTTTGGCCCCTTGATTGTGGCTCTTCCACAAAATACCACGGCCTGGGCGAGTCTATTTTGAAGAAGTGGCGTTAGAAGAAGTTTAAGTTTAAAAAATTTGGCTCTCAAAAGAAATTTCAATTGTTGTACTGTTGATATTTGGCTCTGTTGACTAATGAGTTTGCCGACCACTGCCCTAGTGGTATCTCTACTAATAAAAGCCTAGGTGGCCCTTGCACGCAACATTGTCACAAGATGGCCACCACAAGATGGCTGCCACAAAGATGGCCGTCACAAGATGGCTGCAAGCACAGCGGAGGCGGGGCCCGGCCGACACATGGAGGAGGTGGGTGGTGGCAGGGGAGGGCAGTTGGGAGCGATAGGGCTGGCAGGGCGGGCAGTTGGGGGCGATCGGGCCGGCAGAGGAGAGGTTAGGGGGAGATCAGGCTGGCAGGCAGAAGTGGTTAGGGGCCGATCAGGCAGGCAGGCAGGCGAGCGGTTAGGAGCCAGTGGTCCCAGGTTGTGAGAGGGATGTCCGACTGCCGGTTTAGGCCCAATCCCCGGGATTGGGCCTAAACCGGCAGTCGGACATCCCCAAGGGGTCCCAGATTGGAGAGGTGCAGGCTGGGCTGAGGGACACCCCCCCCCCTTGTGCACAAATTTCGTTCACCGGGCCTCTAGTAGTTCTATAAATTTGCAGTCATGTAGATTGATTTTTTCCCCCTATTGAAATGATTGGCTTTGATTAGATCATTAATGTCTCTTATTATTGGGGTTGGAGCCTAAGTTCTCTGTATAAGTAGACCATGTATATGAAATAGACTTAATTTATTCACATACTACCTACTCTTACATAAATAAAACACACTTGGGTATGTTCTGAAATGTTTGTTGTACTGTTTACATTATAAAATTTTTCAGCACCTTTGAGAAGGTAAGTGGACTTGTTTACTAGTTTTAATAATCAGTGTCTGTTGATGCTTTCTATCTCTTATGTTCACACAGTTTGTTAATTTAAATATATCCTTTCAGCTTTTGGACATGCTTAAGTTCTATACTGGTTTCGAGATTAATGACCAGACTGGAAATGCTCTGACAGAGAACGAGATGACTACCATTCACTATGATAGAATCACTTCTCTACAGGTAATTGAAATGCATGGTAGCCTTTGCTTCTGCTCCATAACGTCAGGCCATGAGTAATTTGTGATTTTTATAGTACTAATAGAATAGGTATTAATTTAATACTGTTTTCATTTTGAACTTGGAGCTCATGAAAAAAAAAAATGGCTTGCTTTCATAGGCCTCATCCTGATACTCAAAAATAATAGTTACTGGGCCAATGTAGTGCATTTAAATATCAGTTGTATTTTATGAAAGGAGATATTTCAAAGGAGATAGGACAAAGTAGTATGAACATTTTGAACATTTTTTTAACTTTAATTTTTTATTAAAAAAATTTTTAAGCCTTTACCCAAGGATATGTTTTTACTGACTGGATAGAGGGAGAGGGAGAAAGAGAGAGAGAGAGAGAGAGAGAGAGAGAGAGAGAGAGAGAGAGAGATTGATTCATTGGTTGCCTCCCACAGTTGCCCCTACCAGGAATTGAACCTGCAACCCGGGTATGTGCCCTGACTGGGAATGAACCTCGCCACCTTTTGGTCTACAGGATGACACTCTAACCAACTGAGCAACACTGGCCAGGGCAACATTTTGTACATTTTAAAGATAAACACAGGTAATGAAATTTACCAATATAGCTCAGATGTGAAAAAAAAAATCTTTGTGTTCTATTAATGCTCTCTTGCTCTTGAGCTCCATTTTCTCTGGTGGCAGAAAGAAACTTTTGTTTGTCAATTTAAAGTAATTCAGTTCTTTCTGTTCTAAAAAGTCATTTTTGGGATAAAGACTCAAACTTAAGTTCAACTGTCTCTCATAATCAATTCCGCTATCTCTCACGGTGTCTCTGCTCTCCCTCTTCTTTCCCAGTCGGCACTGGGGTGCATGGAGACACTAGGATAGCCTCATTGTTTGCAGGAAGAGTGATCGGCACACTGTCTCCGCTCAGACTTCCTTTCCTGCTTTTCTCAGAGCGTTATTGTTTTTGTCCTTGCGCCTCTGCCCTTGAAGTGACCCTGGCTGGTATGGCTTGTGGTCTGTGTTCCTGGCACAGGCAAGGCATGATGATTGCTCTCAAGGAGCTTGGCTGTCTCCCTGCTCACGAGGCCCAGCTTTGTTCTTGATGGTGCTAGAACTCTTCCTGAGAGGTGACTCCCATTCATTTCCTAGCTTAGCTCACACTTCAGGTTTGGATTGCAGGGTCATTTGCCATTGCCTGTATTAATCTCATGGCAAGCTCATCCATAACCTTGGCAACTTTCTGCATGATCCACTATGGGATACATGAAAACTTCTGGGTCTTCTGTGTATCACACGGGCATTAAGGAAGACTGGGGATGTTATCTCTTTCTCTATCAAATCAGCATAATGCCACTATTTCTGTTTTCTTCCAGCTTACCCCATGTTGGTTGGGGTGGTACACTGCAAGGCCCTCTGTTTCTGGGGTTCTAATGTAAAGCAGGGCACAAGCTCACTATACTAGATACTAGTACTTTTGGCCTCAAGCTATCTCTTCAGTGGGAATTTTCCTTAAAAATTAAAACTCTCTTAGTTTTTTTAAAGCCATTTCTTGATAATAGTGTTTTCTTTTTCTTCCCTCATGTCAATGAAGCTGGCTTTCCTATATATTCAGAGGACAAGTTTAGAAATAAAAAAATTGAACATTGACTCTTGGTTTTTGCATTTCTGCTAGAACTTCTCTAGTTTCCCCCCAGTGTATTCACTGCTTCTGGCTAAATAAGGCAAAGGTCACATATGAGAAGCATTTAAAAGAGAAGTGCATAAATATATTTTTAAATGTTTTTATTATAGAGTATATATATTATAGTTGATTGTATTAATAGGTGGACATTAATTATTGATTTTTTTGTGTGTTTGCTGTTCTTTTCTAGAGAGCTGCTTTTGCACATTTCCCTGAACTCTATGATTTTGCCCTCTCAAATGTGGCAGAAGTAGATACTCGGGGATCCTTGGTCAAGTTATTTGGACCTCTTAGGTAAGGTGACATGAAAGGAAACCTGCATTTTAATTTTTTCTTTTGTAGTACTTAGGTAATGTTACTTGCTACCCTATTTATTGACAAGCAGAACTAGCTAGTGCTTCTCTCTAGCATGTGGTATCTTTGAGTCACATGTAATTATCCGTCTTTTTCTGTGTTTGGTAAAATTTATATTTTTCTTAACATACAGTTTCCTAGATTTTAAAGTTTTCTTAGAATAGTCATAAACAATATACAACAGAAACCAAAAATGTTCATCATACACTAGTCGCCCCTTATCCACTGCTTCGCTTTTTTGTGGATAAAAACAGAAACATTCAATAGAAAATTCCAGAAATAAGTCATCAGTTTCAAATTGCACACTGTCCCGCTTCGTCCTGCCTGGGACATGAATCATCCCTTTGTCCAGCGTATCCTTGCTATATACCTATTAGTCACTTAGTTGCCATCTTGATAGCCAGATTAACTTTTATAGTGTTGAGGTGCTTGTATTTCATTGTTATTTTAATTAATAATGGCTCCAAAATACAAGAGTAGTGATGTCGACAATTTGAATATGCCAAAGAGAAGCCGTAAATTGCTTCCTTGGTTTAATAAGAAAATGTTTGCTAAAGTTGCTAAGATTTATGATAAGAATGAATATTCAACCTTGAAATTGTGAATCTTGAAACTAAGGAAGGAAAAAGGAATTCATGCTAGTTTTGCTCACTACAGACTAAAAATTATGGCCACAGTGCATGGTAAATGCTTAGTTAAGATGGAAAAAGCCTTAAGTTTGTGGGTAGGGGACACAAACAGAAAACATGTTCCAATTGCTGTGCCAGAAAGCATTGAGCCTATACAAAGACTTCTGCCAAGGATCCCCTGAAATGAGTGATAGATACCAGGGCATTTACTGCAAGTAAGGGATGGCCAGATACATTCAGGAATAGGTTTAGACTGATATAAAAATTCCTGGAGATGCTTCATTTGACGATGAAGAAGCTGCTGCCATGTTTCTGGTAGAATTGAAGAAGATGATTAAGGACAAAAGTGTGTGTATATATATATATATGCACCCTCTCACAATCCGGGACCGCTGGCTCCTAACTCCTCGCCTGCCTGCCTGATCGCCCCTAACTGACCCCTGCCAGCCTGATCACCCCTAACTGCCTCTTCCTGCCAGCCTGATCGTCCCTAACTGCCACCCCCCCGCCAGCCTGGTTGCCCCCAACTGCCCCCCCACCCCCCACCAACCTGGTTGCCCCCAACTGCCCGCCCCCCGCCAACCTGGTCACCCTTTACTGCCCTCCCTGCCGGCCTGGTCACCCCCAACTGTCCCCCTCCGCCAGCCTTGTGGCCCCTTCCTGTCTCCCCCCCCCCCCCGCCTGCCTGGTTGCCTCCAACTGCCCTCCCCCGCTGGCCTGGTCACCCCCACTGCCTCCCTCTGCCGGCCTGGTCGCCCCTAACTGCCCCCCTGCCCCACTGGCCTGTTTGCCCCCAACTGCCCCCCCTGCCGGCTTGGTCGCCCTCAACTGCCCCCCCTGCTGGCCTGGTCACCCCCAACTGCCCCCCCCTGCCGGCCTGGTCCTCCCACGCAGCCTGCTGTTCAGTCATATGGTCATCCCTCACTAACCCCCCTGCTGGCCTGGTTGCCCCATGCAGCCTGCTGTTCAGTCGTTTGGTTGTTCCTCACTAACCCCCCTGCCAGCCTTGTCACCCCATGCAGCCTGCTGTTCGGTTGTTACTGTTACTGTGACGGCGTATTCCTCTATTATTAGTATACACTGAGTGGCCAGATTATAATGATCTCTGAACGCATAATAATCTGGCCACTCGGTGTATATCCTATATAATAAAAGGCTAATATGCAAATTGTCTCCTCGACCAGGAGTTCGACCAGCAGGCAGGCTGGCCAACCGCCCATGTCCCCTTCCCCTGGCCAGGCTGGCCGGACCCCACCCATGCACAATTCATACACCGGGCCTCACACATATATATACACACATACACACACACACACTGAGTGGCCAGATTATTATGCATTCAGAGATCATAATAATCTGGCCACTCAGTGTAGATATGTATATGAAAAAACAGTATAGGAGAGGAACCAAGATGGCGGCATGGTTAAACAACTAATCTGCTGCCTCGAACAACAATTTCAAAAATACAACTAAAAGACAAAACGTCTACCACCCAGAACCACGGGAAAGCTGGCTGAGTGGAAGATTTACAACTAAGGAGAGAAAGGAGCACAAACGCTGAAAAGCTGAGGTACAGAGGCGCGCGAATCAGGCTGGCGGCGGGCGACTGGGCGCGCGGTTTTTCTTCAACCCGCAGGGAGACAAGCTCCCGATCACTCTGAAACCCAGTTTCTGGGGACTCGCGGGGGACCCAGACACCTACGGGGAAAAGCTGGACTCTCGGCCATCGGGTCAGAAAGTGAGAGTGACTTTTTTGCAGAGGTGCGCCCAGCAATCATTGTTTTACTGCGCTGGAACGCGGGGCGCAGGGACTTGGAAACGTGGAAAGGCAGAGACGGCTGACGCCAGCCATTGCCGTTGGCCACGCCCCAGCCTAGGGACGCCCTGAGATCCCGCCCCGCCCTGAGGCCCGCCCCGCACATTCTACAAACCTGCCCAGGCTCCACACAGCGGCTTTTGCATATAAATGGCCTGTTCTGTGGCAGCTTAACCAAATAAACTGCAGCTCCAGTCAGACTGCTCCAAAACCGCCCAAGCAAAGGAGGAGAAAACTAGTTCTTGCTGTAGCTCCTGCTGGGGGGCACACAGTACACAAGGGTACACCAAGAGTGTCCACCTCAAGTAACTGAGAGGCTGACCCATTGAACCAATAGGACACCTAGTACACAAAGCTACCCTACCAATTCAGGGAAGCAGCGAAATGAGGAGGCAAGGAAACAGATCACAAACCAAAGAAATGGAGGAGAACAAGCGACTGGACATAGAGTTCAAAACCACGGTTATAAGGTTTTTCAAGAATTTCATGGAAAAGGCCGATAAATTCAATGAGACCCTCGAAGATATGAAAAAGGACCAACTAGAAATTAAACATACACTGACTGAGATAAAAAATATTATACAGAGACCCAACAGCAGACTAGAGGATCGCAAGCATCAACTCAAAGATTTGGAATACAAAGAGGCCAAGGACACTGCTCCAGAGAAGTATGAAGAGAAGAGAATTCAGAAAGTTGAAGATAGTGTAAGAAGCCTCTGGGACAACTTCAAGCGAACCAACATCAGAATTATGGGGGTACCAGAAGAAGAGAGAGAGCAAGATGCTGAAAACCTATTTGAAGAAATAATGAATGAAAACTTCCCCCACCTGATGAAAGAAATAGACTTACAAGTCCAGGAAGCACACAGAACCCCAAACAAGAGGAATCCAAAGAGGACCACACCAAGACACATCATAATTAAAATGCCAAGGGCAAAAGACAAAGAGAGAATCTTACAAGCAGCAAGAGAAAAACAGTTAGTTACCTACAAGGGAGCTCCCATACGATTATCAGCTAATTTCTCAACAGAAACCATGCAGGCCAGACGGGATTGGCAAGAAATATTCAAAGTGATGAATAGCAGGAACCTACAACCAAGACTACTCTACCCAGCAAAGCTATCATTCAGAATTGAAGGGCAGATAAAGAGCTTCACAGATAAGAAAAAGCTAAAGGAGTTCATAACCACCAAACCAGTATTATATGAAATGCTGAAAGGTATTCTTTAAAAAGAGGAAAAAGAAGAAGAAAGATAAAAATTATGAACAACAAATACATATCTATCAACAAGTGAATCTAAAAGTCAAGTGAATTAAAAATCTGAGGAACAGAATAAACTGGTGAACTTAATAGAATCAGAGGCATAGAATGGGAATGGATTGATAATTCTCAGGGGGAAAGGGGTGTCTGTGGGGGGGGTATGGGAAGAGACTGGACAAAAATCATACACCTATGGATAAGGACAGTGGGGGGGAGGTAAGGGCAGAGGGGAGGTGGGAACTGGGTGGTGGGAGATATGGGGGGAAAAAGGAGAAACAATTGTAATCTGAACAATAAAGATTCATTAAAAAAAAAAAAAAAAAGAAAAAACAGTATATACAGGGTTCCATACTATTTGAAGTTTCACGTATCCTATGGGGGTCTTGGAACATATCCCCCATGCAGAAGGAGGTGACAACTGTATGTAATATTAGATGTGTGACTTAGGAAAATTTTTGCATGTTTAAAATTTATGAAGTTAGTAATATTCTCTGGCACTTAGCTATCTGCTAATACACTTTTTAAAAAATAGTAATAGCATACATTTATTTACTATGTTGTTGGCACTCTACTAAATATGAAAATTACTTAATCCTAAAAACATTCGTGTGAGAGGATTAGGTATCATTTTAAATATAAAGTAGCTAAGGCACAGAATCTGTGTATATAAAAGCCTAAGCAACCAGTACAACCAGTTGACCAAACAACTGGTCGACTGGTTGCTATGATGCACACTGACACCAGGGGGCAGACACTCAACGCAGGAGCTGCCCCCTGGTCAGTGCACTCCCACAGCCAACCTCCCGTGGCTGGCCAACCTCTCACGGTCCCTCCCTCCTAGCTGGCCGGCCAACCTCCCTCGGTCCCTTCCCCCGGCCAGCTGGCCCCAACCGGCCCCGATCAGGACTGGGCGAGATGGCCTTGATCGGCCCCAATAGCCAGCCAGGCCGAGGGACCCCACCAAGGCACCGGGCCTCTAGTAGTTAAATAATTTGCCTAGGTCACATGGCAAGTAAGTGCCAGATTGGATTTGAACCTAGGTAGTCTGCTTTCTGAGCCCTGACATTTAAAAATATTTTTTAATTGAGATATAATTGACATACATTGTATTAATTTGTTGTACAACATAATGATTTTGATATTTGTATATGTTTTGAAATGATCACCAAAAAAAGCATAGTTAACATCTGTCACCATACATAGTTACAGAGTTTTTTTCCTTGTGATGAGAACTTTTACCATTTACTCTTTTAGCAACTTTCAAATATGTAATAAGGTATTGTTTCCTATACTCACTATGCTATACGTTACATCCCCATGATCTGTTTATTAACGGAAAGTTTATATCTTTTATTTCCACCTCCCTCCAGCAACCATCACTCTATTCTCTGTATCTATGAGGTGTTTTTTTTTTTTTTTTGGTTTTTTTTTGCAAAGATTCCACATTATAAATGAAATCATACATTTCTGCTGGGAATTCAAAATGGTAGTGACACTGGAAAAATTTGACAGTTTCTTGTAACGTTAAGCATGTACTTACTATATGATCTAGTATTCTCACAGACATGCCCAAGAGAAATGAAAAGTTATATTCACACAAACATCTGTACAGAAATATATATAGTGACTTTATTTATAGTTATTGAAAACTGTAATACACAAATATTCTTTAACTGGAGAATGAATAAACATACTGTGATATATCCCTACAATGGAATATTACTCTGCAATAAAAAGGAACCAGCAATGTTACTCAGTAATAAAAAGATACAACAATATGGTTGAATCTCAAATGCACTATGCTAAGTAAAAGCAACCAGTGTCAACAGGGTATGTAATGTATGATCCCATTTACTTGACTTTCTGGAAAAAACACAATTATAGAAATTGAAAACAGAGTAATGATTACCAGGGACTGGGTTAGAGTGAGGGAATTGGGGGGGGGGGGTGGGTGATTAAACTGTGCTTAAGGAAAGCTGTCTAGCTCATAGTGGCAAATGAAGGTTTTCCAAAATAAGTTTTTCACTTGGAAGTTTAAGTGTTTTTAAAAATATATATTTTATTGATTTTTTTACAGAGAGGAAGGGAGAGCGAGAGAGAGTTAGAAACATTGATGAGAGAGAAACATCAGTCAGCTGCCTCCTGCATACCCCCTACTGGGGATTTGCTTGCAACCAAGGTACATGCCCTTGACCGGAATCAAACCTGGGACCCTTGAGTCCACAGGCCGACGCTCTATCCACTGAGCCAAACCAGTTAGGGCTGGAAGTTTAACTTTTATCTTTGGCAACAAATACTGTCAATTGTTTTTCTTGAAGGTACAGGTTTATTTTGTTCAAATTAAATTTATTATTTTTTTTTGGCCATTATTTAAGTCTGAATAGCCATCATTTGTCAATTCTTTCAAATAAGCATCGTATACAAAATGTGGACCTTCCTTTCTGTCACACAGAATTTTTAAAAAAACAGATACTCAGGGGTCCAAGTTTAATAACTGCTTCATCAAGGACATTCTTAAAACTGGGTTTTGTGGTTTTAAAACTGTGTATGGCATGCAGAATGCTATAACTACTTATAGTACCAGTTGGTGCCACTGCCTTGATCTGTGCTAGCAGTTGTGACCACCATTGCTTTGCACTGTCACTGTATATGTAAAGACAGTGAAAAACTATTGTTTTAGTATTAATATGAAAAAGTGTTGTCATTGTAGATTTCCTGAAAGAATCTCAGGGACCACACCAGGTTTTCAGAAAACACTTTGAGAACTCTGTATTAGGGGCTTATCTTTCCCTGCTGATATTTTATATTTGCTACTCATGTTATAGGACTATATTTTCTAGGTAAAACTTTTTAAACAATCTATAAAATTGCATATTTAGAAGTGAAGTAAGTTGTTAAAACATTCTAATTTGAATCTTCTCTATTCTGTAGTTCAAATACACTCCACCAGGTGGCATCATACCTCTGCTTGTTACCAACTCTTCCTAAAACTGAAGACACAACTTTTGATAAAGAATTTCTTCTAGAATTGCTGGTAAATACATATTAATGTTCTTCAAACTTAGCATGTGGTTTTCCTACCTGTTTGAATCACTCTTAAAAACGTAGACTGGTACATATTCTTTCCGGGCTAAAGATTAGCTAGATAATTTCCTCTTTGGAAATTATATTATCATTTGGTTTTATGTGACTTTTTTTCTCATATCTTGAATTTTTTTTCAAGTTTTTTTTATCTCTTAAAACTGCTTTATAGCATGGATTTATTCCATGCAAACATGTATGAGCAACTCCTATGCCAGGCACGGGAGTCAGGCACTGGGGATCCATAGATAGCTGACACCATTCCTGCCTGTAAGTTACTAGTATACACTCTTATTTAGTATATCTAGTACCTTGAATATGAAGCCCTACCTTTATCACTAGAAAATTCAGGAATGTTTAGAAATAAAGTTATCACTAACTTAGTGGTTTAAGAATTCTAAGAATTTCTCAATCATTTTGGGAAGTGAGGGCTTTAACTCTTAAACTAATTCTTTTTTTAAATAAACTTTTATTTGTTCATGCAGTTTTAGGTTCATAGAAAAATTGAGGGGAAGGGACAAACCTTATTTTTAATTTTAGTAAAATATTTCATAAAATGAATGAGTATTTAACCATACTCCCACTATAACATTTAAGTTGCCGTGTTTACTATTACAAATAATGATACAATCCTAGTACATGCCTCTTTGTGCCCATATGTGGACATTTAGGAGAGGTACTGAGAAGTGAAGTTATTTGACTGAATCATGTGCTGCTTATTTAAAAGATAAAAGATGCAGCCATATTATCCTCCAAAAGTTGTATGTTCCCACCAACAGTGTATTAAAGTATGTCTCTTTAGGCTCTTATCAATATTGAGTATTACATGTCATCCCAATTTTTGCCAGTCTCAAAAAAAATAATTGTTTTCATTTGTTTTAGATTTTCTTTTTATACTTATACAAACATGCACTGTGGTTGTATATATATGTTTTTTTACACACATGGAACCATAATGGGCACGTGGTTTTGAGACTTATATTCCAAGCTAATACTTTTAATGTAGGGTACAAAATATAGTCCCTTACTGTAGAAAGAAAGATGATATGCTAGTTTTTGGGGTAGTAACAGGAAACTTTTTGTAGCAGGTGTTTTTTAAGCCTGGTGACAGGTGTGTAAGTGCCATTTGGAGAGAAATCCTTGGGAAGGGTTTTAACTTAAATTCGTGTATGGGAAATACTCTATTTTAAAATTTAAAAAAATTTATATCATTTTTTCTATAACCAACGAAAATACTTTTTATTCACATATTACTTGCATGAAATGTGTGTCCTGGGTAATCTTTGCTTTCTTTTTTACAAATCACTTTTCATGGTGTCTGACTACAAGTGCTTTCTAAAAATTCCTTATTGTGTTTCCTGACAATTTAAAATCTTCTCTTGTACGTCAGGTTTTGAAATGAGGATTTTTCTAGGAACCTTTCTATTAGAAAATAGTTCTGATTATAGAGTGGATTCTATGCCTTTTAAGGTTTTATAGCTAAGATTTCATCCTTAAAATTTAAATAGTTATTCCAAAAGAAAACAATTTTTAAAATTTATAGTGCTCTAGCATTATTGTTCATTTTTCCTTCTACTAAAGGATTTCCTTAGGCTTTGGATTCTTCTAATATCTAAATTATGATTAAAAAGTTGAAATGTGCATATTATTTAGATGATATTACACTGTCATCTTTCCTAAAATAATGCTATCTCTACTGAAGAGAATGTGACACATTTTCAGACATATCATCTTAGCATATGTTAATTAGGCAACAAACTTAATTCAGTATTTGAGATAAATCACTCTAATATTAACAATGGAAGGGTACATAGAGTTCATCAAGTCCACCTCTCATATTATAAATTAGACTGAGACCAGCTTATTACAAAACTTGCCCAAATTGTTTAGCAAGTCAGTATAAGAGTGAAAACTGTGGCCTAGGATTTGGGGCTTCCATTTTATTCTGGCATAAACCAATGCTGAGTGCTATGGTTTTTAAAGTCTTGGTATGTGCCAGGCACTTTGAAACTATTTTATAGTAGTCCATTCATTTTCATAAGAAACCTGAGAGGTGACTGACATTTTATCTTTTTCAATGAAAAGAAAACTAAGATCAGGGAGGTTGAGGTACTTTGCCTGGCTTTTACATAGCATAAGAAGAGGTACTGGGAGTTGAACTCACATCTATCTGATTCCCAAAGACCATCAGGATTGGTATTTCTGCATCTTTGATTTCTTGGGGGAGGTGGGGTGATTCAAAGGGGAATAAAATACCTTGTTAAGTGCTACAGTAACTGCACAACATGAGACTTCTCACTCCATACTTTGGGTGAATTTTTCAATGAATTATTTTGATTAAAAAAAGATGCTTCTAACTTCTCCCCAAACCTGTTCTTTTAGGTATCTCGTCATGAACGTCGAATTTCTCAGATTCAGCAATTGAACCAGATGCCTTTGTATCCAACTGAGAAAATCATATGGGATGAAAATATTGTCCCAACTGAGTACTATTCAGGGGAAGGTATGATAAAGAATTACAGAATCCAATCGGCACCCAGGCGATTGGCACCCAGGGGGGCGTGGCCGGGCCCATGCCACCGCTCCCCGGGGTGCCTGGGGCGATCGGCACCCCGGGGGGGCATGGCCGGGCCCATCGGCCCCCCGGGGGGCGTGGCCGGACCCATGCCGCCGCTCCCGGGGGTGCCTGGGGCCATCGGCACCCCGGGGGGGCGTGGCCGGTCCCATGCCGCCCCTCCCGGGGGTCCCGGGGCGATCGGCCACCCGGGGGCGTGGCTGGCCCCTCCCGCCCCTCCCGGGGGTCCCGGGGGGCGATAGGCCACCCGGGGGGGCGTGGCCGGGCCCCTCCCGCACCTCCCGGTGGTCCGGGTGTCGATCGGACACCTGGGGGGGGCGTGGCCGGGCCCATGCCGCCACTCCCGGGGGTGCCTGGGGCCATCGGCACCCCGGGGGGGCGTGGCCGGGCCCATGCCGCCCCTCCCGGGGGTCCCGGGGCGATCGGCCACCCGGGGGGGCGTGGCCGGGCCCCTCCCGCACCTCCCGGTGGTCCGGGTGTCGATTGGACACCTGGGGGGCGTGGCCGGCCCCTCCCGCCCCTCCCAGGGGTCCCGGGGGGCGATCGGCCACCTGGGGGGGCGTGGCCGGGCCCATCCCGCCCCTCCCGCCGCTCCCGGGGGTCCCAGGGGCCGAGGCTTTCCGGGCCTTGGGCACCAATGGGCAGCCTGCATGGATCGCAGGAAACCACTGGGGGTCGGCTCCTGCGATCCTTAGCAAGGATGTTGGGTGCCGCCGAGCCCAAGGCCACCGCCCGGGGCCAAGCCCCGACCCTGAAAAAGGCAGAAGGTGGTGGCCACAGCCAAGGCCTGGGTCCCTGGTGCCGGCAGAAAACTGGTGCAGGCAGCCAGGTGAATGAAGGTCTATTGCACGAATCTTCGTGCAAACGGGCTACTAGTCCTATATAATAAAAGGCTAATGTGCAAATCAACCGGAACGACCGGTCACTATGAAGTGCACTGATCACCAGGGGGCAGACGCTCAATGCAGGAGCTGCCCCTTGGTGGTCAGTGTTCTCTGTGGGAGTGCTGCTCAGCCAGAAGATAGGCTCAAGGTTGGTGAGTGCAGCGGCAGTGGCGGGAGCCTCTCCCGCCTCCACAGCAGCGCTAAGGATATCCTACTGCTGGCTTAGGCCCGCTCCCCATGGGCTTAAGCCCATAGTCAGACATCCCCCGAGAGGGTGTAGGCCGGACTGAGGAACACCCCTCTCCCCAGAGTGCACGAATTTCGTGTACCAGGCCTCTAGTTATAAAATAAGCACTAAATATAGAACTTTACTAGTTATCATAAGGGAAACACCATGAAACCCTTGTAGCCACCTCATCAGTTAACCCAGGCATGTACCCTTGACTGGAATTGAACCCAGGACCCTTCAGTCCACAGGCCGACATTCTATCCACTGAGCCAAACCAACTAGGGCTGAAATTCATCTTTTATTTTTTTTATTTTTTATTTTTTTAAAAATTTCTTTATTGATTAAGGTGTCACATATTTGTCCTCATCCCCCCATTCCCATCCCACACCCCTCCCCACGGATGCCCCCACCCCCCTGTTGTCCTTAACCATTGGTTAGGCTCGTATGCATGCACACAGTCCTTTGGTTGATCTCTCCCCCCTACCCCTACCCTCCCCTACCCTCCCTCTGAGGCCCAACAGTCCGATCGATGCCTCCTTGTTTCTGGGTCTGTTCTTGTTCATCAGTCCATGTTGTTCATCATTTCCCCTAGATGAGTGAGATCATGTGTTACTAGAAATATACTTATAAGAACCAAATGTAAGATGAGCAATAATAGTTATGCTGACAGGCAAATGAATCAGTCTGTAGTGAGTATCTTTCTGGACCAACAGTTCTTTTGAGACCCAATTTCAATGTCCACCAGTTCCTTATGTGTACATGTCGGCACTAACTTTTCAGTCAGCCAGCTTTCCTGTGGTTCTGGATGATGTCCGTTTTGACTTTTAGTTGTATTTTTGAAATTGTTGTGCTAGGCTGCAGGTTAGGTGTTTACCTATGCCGCCATCTTGGATTCTCCTCATCTTTTATTTTTAATTCTTAATATATAGCATCTCTTAATTTGGCTTCACTTATGTGTGGAAGTAGAAATAAGACCTTATTAAATATGCTATATTTTAGACAATAAAATTAGATTCTTACCAAATTTGTGATGCCTTTTTTATAGAGAAAGCAGATATCTGATTTAAAAAATAATTCAAATGTGGTTGTTATTTTCCTTTTCAGGTTGTCTTGCTCTTCCCAAGCTGAATTTGCAGTTTTTGACTCTTCATGATTACCTACTAAGGAACTTTAATCTCTTCCGCTTAGAATCAACTTATGAAATTAGGCAGGACATCGAGGACAGTGTCAGCAGAATGAAGCCTTGGTGAGTTAATTGGTTCCACTTGGAATGAAGTGATGCAAGCAGTGACTGACATACTTCTGTCAGAAAGCTCATAATGTATTTAGAAATAATATACTTGGCACCAAGATGCCTTCCGAAACAGGAGATAATTACTCTTTGAGAAATTCTTTAATGTGAATGAATGTATATCAAAAGTGCTAAAATATAAAATCTGGGTATTTGGGATGGGACTGAGGATAAGGGAAGAGAGGTCATTATCCTTGGGAGGGGGTGGGGCAGGGAAAGAGAGAAATGTAGAGAGGAGTAGGTAGGGCACTAGTAAAAGAGGAAAGAGTATGGGCTGGCCAGCAGGCCTGTACAAGGGCAGGATAGTTTAGTCCTGGCACCACTAGTCTCAGTCAGCCTGTGGGAGAAGGCAGGAGGTGAGGGCAGGGCGTGGCTGAACATCGAGCAGAGGGGAACGTTGGAAAGTCTTCCCTGGGCCTCCAGCCATTGATTGCCTTGAAGAGACTAAATCATCAGCATTTACTCTTCGGGCCAGTTGAGTAGGTCTTGTTATTTGAGAAACTCTTTTGCTTGGACTCAACTTCCCACCTGCTAACTCATTCCTTTAGCTAAGAAAAGACTTTCATTCTACTTATTACAGGCAGCTCTGCAATATATTTGTGAAGGTTAGTTTTGCTTTTTAGACATGACTGACTTTGGGTAATTGCCCTTGGTCACTATTCCATTCTAAGTATAAAATTGATGGAGATGAATTGTATATCACAAGTGACTATAAACAAGTAAAATAATTCTCTAAAATGAATTTTTGTTACATTATAGTTACACCATGCATACATACACAATTATACTGTATTCTATATGAAAACTTAACATATTTTGAGTGTGAACTGATTTCAGGTATTTTCTAGGCTTCTCCCCTTACTAATTATAGAGAACTGCATGGACACTGTGATTATGATCTATTTTTTCCCTTCATATTTTATTTCATACACAGTTCTATGTTTTAATTAATTATTATGTGAATAGTTATTCTGGGTGAGACTGTAAAACACAACATAAAGTATTTTTGTCTTAATAATCAGTTGAGTCAGGAGGCAGGCTAGCACTGTGAAGTTTGTATACCCACTGGCTGATGGTCCCTGCCCACAGCTTTGCTGAAATTGCTGCCCATTGTTTGAACCCCGGGAGTGCTTGATCAGAAAGCTTCCTTAGAATTTATGGTTACCTTGCATTTACATGCTCAGATTCTGGACTTAATTTTGGCCATTTTGCCAAGTAGGGATTTAATAACTAGCAGTTCATCAAATACAGCTCACTCATATTTTACTTAAATGCCAAATAAAGCAGTAATAACACTTATAATTCTTGTTGTTTATTAATAAAGGAATTTTTTTAAGTTACATTTTCTGCTGGGGAGAAGAAAATGTAACTTTTTGTAGTTAACTTGTGATAATAAATTTTTCTAAATTTTCATTCCTAATTGCCCATGATTGAAAACTTAAAAACAGTGAGATCTAAAAACGGGCATGTTCCATGTATCCTGAAGGTAGAAAAGTAGCAGCGGCACTTTTCTGCATCATGTGGTTCTAGTGATCATGTTTTCAGACTGATGAAACCACTGCGCAGGTAAGAGAGGATGTGTTTATGAGAGGCCGAAACCTTCACTTTTTAATGCTTCATGTTACAGGTAGATTTTATAAGGAGGGGGGAAGAATTAGGGAAAATTGATGAGTGCTTGCCTAGAGGTGGGAATAAGAATTGACTGCAACTGGATGAGAGGAATCTTTTTTAATATGATGGAAATGTTCTAAAATTTGATTTGTGGGGATGGATGCACAGCTCTATAAATTAATAAAATTATTGAATTGTACATTTACAATGAATGAATTTTATGCTACTAAACTGTACTGTAGTAAAGTTGAAAAAATGGGGACAGCGATAGAAAGTTATTACAAAGGGTTTAGGCACAAGGTAATGTCTTTTTGTTCCAGTATGAACCAAGTCATTGGATTGGAAAGTTTTTATTTTTAATTAGTTTTACTCTTTGATGTCATGAAGTTCTACAGTTTTTGTTATGATACAAAGCCTTTACTTAGGGTGTAGTTTCTGTGTAATCATGGCTTTTTTTGGCAGTACTTTTAAATTTTGGAGTATTGCTGCAGTTATTATATTACAGATTTCCCAAATATACTATTTAATGTAAAAATTAAAGCACTACTTAGACTAATTTAAGAAGAAAGAATGAGAGTTTGGATGTTAGTGGCTCTAGTTATTACAACTAGCTTGATTATTTGTCCCCCCAGTCCATGGTGGCATCTTTTAAATGATTTAAGTATTATACCCTAAAGAAGTCATTTGCATAGATATTTTATTTGTTTGCTTGTTTTTAATATTTTAAATCCTAGTTCTATAATGTTTTTGAAACAGCTTATAGAAAAGCTTAGGGTACATAAGGTAAAATTAAATAGTTGAGACTATTTTATGAAGAAGAGAAAAGGATAAGAATATAAAATAAAACTAAATGTGCTGGATTATTTCATTCTTTGACAAAATAGTTCAACTAATATGTACATAGAGTTACCTTCTTACCTGGGGGTGTGTGGGGATGTTCCTCTATATTCTGGACCATGTTTGCCTCTTTCATCCTACCTTGTATACTCCCGATATATTGAGACTTATTTTTTTTTTTTTAAGTGTAGAAATAAGAGTTACTTATGTTAGGGCTTAAACACTAGCTAAACATGTATTCTTCCCAGTTTTACTTGTCCAAAAGTTATATTTTGTTTGAATAATCATGACTTCTTTGCTTTTCAGGCAGTCTGAATATGGCGGTGTAGTATTTGGTGGCTGGGCGCGAATGGCTCAGCCCATTGTGGCTTTCACTGTGGTTGAGGTTGCCAAACCCAACATAGGTGAAAACTGGCCAACCCGAGTTCGTGCGGATGTCACCATCAATCTCAATGTCAGAGATCACATCAAAGATGAATGGGAAGGTAATCTTGCATTTGAAAAAGTGGTTATCTTTTTAGTTTATTATACTAGAGGCCAAGTGCACAAAAATTGTGCAGTGGGCGGTGTGGGAGGAGTGTCCCTCAGCCCGGCCTGCATCCTCTCACAGTCTGGGAGCCCTGCAGTCAGTTGCCCCAAAGAGGTAGGCCCTGCCCATCAGGCTGGGGCTCCGTGATGAATCGACTCCGCAGAGGGAGGCCCCACCCACCCACCGCAGCGCCGCCGTCTGGTAGCCTGGGCCTCCCTCTTTGGGGTGATAGTGGAGCCCTTGATTAATAGATCGCCCCACTGGCTGATGGCCTGGGCATCCCTCACAGGGCGATCATGCAATCGATTGTGCCCTGCAGAGGGAGGCCCTGCCCACCCACTGCAGCCTGCCGGTCGGTGGCCTGGGCCTCCCTCTTTGGGACAATCATGGAGCCCCCTGATTGATCGATTGCCCTGCCGGCCAGTGGCCTGGGCCTCCCTCTGCAGGGCGATCATGGAGCAATGGCCGGGCCCCCGACTAATCGCATTGCACCGCCTTGGCTGGCCTGGCGCCATTGGATGTCATAGCGTGGTTGTCGGGATGGTTCCGCTCTTCGGCTGTTTGGTCAATTTGCATATTATGCTTTTATTATTATAGATAGACTTTCACTTAGAGAATTAGCAAAGCACTTTTATTAAATGTTACCTTTCTAAACTCATAAAGTTTAATCCTTAAAATTTGATTTAAAGAATGGCAGTTGTCTTTATAATTATCATTAGTAAAAAATACCAAGGATCATGTAAGAATGATTAAATACCTTAATACTTTAATAAAAGCATAAAATAGTATTCATATAAAAGTGTTTTTAAAATTGCAGTTAGCAGAGCTGAAAGTATTTTAAATCTTAAATTTAGTAAGGTAATGTTTATGAATTTGTAGGATCAATATAGAAAGTAAAAATATTAGTGTTCACTAAAGAAAGGGGGAACGCAGTCAGAGCAAGTAAAGAAAATTGCTATTTTTAAAAGATAAAAAGTGAAGAGAATAGGGATGCATACCATTTATGGAAAATAAAGATACAAAATCAAAACTAGACAAACTCAAAAGGAATTTTAGGGGGATCTACCAAATAATTCAGAAAGAAATAATAATAGTTTATTTCCACCAAAGGGAAGAACTCAAATAGAGAGTCAGTGAAATTCTATGTACTCAACGGTAAATAAATAAGAATTGCAGAGATTAAATGAGCTATTTTTCTATGTTTTGCCAGGCAAGATTTGAGGGATGGGAGTTCCACAGTTAATTTTATTTAGGGATAGATATGTTGAGAGTTACTACGTAAGATAGGGTTAAAACAGTGCTAACATCTGTGCCTGAAATGTCGCATGAGCTGAGTTTTAATTGGCACTTATCTTTTTCTCCCAGCTGTCTGTGAGAGCTCTTGCTGCCTTGTTGTGAGACATAGTAGCTGGAATGTTTTATCTCCTTTCACCTTCTTGGCATGCCAGAAGGAAAGGGATAGTCCCTTAATGGTTTACTTTTCAAAAACTGTTGCTGTCAACATAGCTGTTTATAACCACAGGGGCTGTATGATATATTTATCACATTAATTCTGAAGGAATCCAGTAAAGAAGCTGGCCAACTGTTTGACAAATGGCCACTGTAGTGGGTATCATTTGTGACAGATTTTGCAACTTCACTTTCCTTCAAAAGAGTTCTAATCTGATGCCGTACACATCTAGAGTAATGTGTACCTTTATTATTTCTGAATCTTGAGGAAGGCATTAAGTTGCTGGAGAGGGCCTTATATTTATTACCTCTTAGAGCTTAAGGAGGTATTAAAATAAACGGGTTTATGATAGGTAATAAACGGCCATAACTTATTGGCTACCCCTTAATGTAATATTGGAAATAAACTTAAAAACAAAGATCCTTTACAGAAACTTATAGATGACAGATGACAAGTCTGCATTGTGGTATTAAGGAGGAAAAAGAATGCTTTATCCAATCTCCTTTCCTCCATTACTTTGCAGACTGCTATCAGGACATCAGTCATTTTTTGAGGGGGTGAGGGAGAGCTTTTTTTTTTTCTTTTAAACATAGGCCTCTTGTAGAATAAGAACTAGAATGGGTGAATTTTGATGGGTAGGATAGAGAAAAATTGGGTATTATGGGGGAAGCAATTCATATTTTAAGGAATGGTGGGGAGAAAAGTGTTTTCTGGGAGGCCAGAGTCAAACTTCACACCCAGTATTGATCACAAAGAGAATAACCTAGTAGAAAATTGAGGCAAAAAATTAGAGGTTCTATAAATAGTAATGAATATTATCCCTGTGAATACAGAATAGTTTTGAAGAATTTAAGGTAAATACTATAAAACATTCTTCTTGTCCCTGTAAGAATGTGTGAATTTCAGGCCCTTCTCCATCCCTCATTTAAAATTAAGGAAACAAAATTAAGGAAATCGAAATGCCGGATTCTGCTACAAAAGGCACATTTACAGATGGAATGAATGCAGATGGTTGAAAGGAGAGAGGCAGTTGAGCTCATTGTGATATAGGTATTTTTGATGTGGATCTGGAATGTTCCACGGTAAAATTATCTGCCTTAGGAGGGAATGGGCACTCCTCCCTCCTTGATGCCAAAAAGCGACATTGGCAGAGACTAAGTTACCTCTCAGGGCCACTTGTTTGGCTCAAAGACTTGGACGTTTTAATGAGTCATGCAGATCAGAAGTCATACAGGCAATACAAATCACAGAACAGTTCCCTTAGTTCTCATTGCTTCTCCTGCTTCTTTGCAGAGAATTTGTTGAGAAATAAAGTCATTATTATGAATTATGAGTTATTATTTATTTCTAACACACTTGAATCCCACTTTATATTGAAACAAACCAGAATGGTCCCAGCACTGTTAGCCACACACATTGCTGGTTTGATTTAATTGTGTGTCTTGTTACCAAGGTTCTGAGCAAACAGACTGCTTAAATTTGCATTTATGTCATATACTGGTTAACAAAATCAAATCAGAAAAGAAATAAAGATTAAGTGGGATGATATTATGTGCTGTGTGATCTAATTTTATGTCCCTTGTCTTCTACTGTCTAGTTTTAATAGAGTAGGGAATCCAATTGAATTATAATTTGGTCAGATAACTGAAAAGCCATGGACTTTGGCACAAGTCTCCTATTTCTTGACATTCACTTATAAAAATCTTCCATATTTGCCAACCGAAACTATATATACTCAGCTATCTTTTCAAGATGGTGTCTGTAAACGATGCTATTGTGTCTTGATGAATTATTTTTGAGTTGACCTTTTTTGGTGAAATACACTTCGACTGTGGTTGGAATGACTGATGGATAGTTAAACTGATGTTATGAACCTGCTAAATATGATAGAGATGGATTATATGCTAACCATATTTCTGGCTACTTATTAAGAATGTTAAGAGTAAGAATGAAGGAGAGCATCCAGTTTTGGAGCAGTAGCCAGACGTGGAGGGTTTATTTAGTAATATCTTCATGGTATAAAGGTTCAGATTTTAATATACGGGAATTTTCATTTAATTACTACTATCAAACATTGAGTATTAGATGTTATAGGAAAGCCCATAATTGTATTACAGTACAAATAAAATTTTTGACCACCTCTCATATTTTAAATATATTTTTATATTTCTGTTCCAAAGATAAAAGCTTAAGAAATTGCTAACAAAAGACTAAAAACAATGACATTCTGATAAGTGAAAATGTCTTTATGTTTTACCAGGCCTTCGTAAACATGATGTATGCTTTTTAATTACTGTGCGTCCCACAAAACCGTATGGTACCAAGTTTGACCGGAGGAGACCTTTTATTGAGCAGGTTGGCCTGGTTTATGTCCGAGGCTGTGAAATCCAGGGCATGCTGGATGATAAAGGACGTGTCATCGAAGATGGTATGGTGATCTATGCTTTTGAAAGAGTATGTGTACATAATGATAGATTCCTTTGCCTTCTTTTCCTTTTTGCGTCTTAGGTGATACTCTTAGTTGTTTTATATACTAAATTGACACAGGATTATCTATAAAACGTGTAGAGCACCGACCATCCAGTTTTAGAAATAAATAATATGGTTTCTAAACTGTTAGATACTGGAAAGGACAGGATCTTTTGAAATCATCTTTATTTAAAACTTCGTTTTATATTAATTTACAATATTGCTTTTATAAAACCTCTTATAGTTAGTTGTTCAATGATATATTTGTCTAATTTCTTCTTCTTAAGTTTTACTGATTTGATTCATTATAGGAGTGTTTCTCAATTGGGAATAGCACTACCCTGCAACTTGAAATGTGTGGTAGTATTTATGTTGTCAGATGACTAGTGTAGGAGTAGGGGTTGGTGAGTTATTGGTATTTCCTGGTTGGGGACCAGGGATGCTAAGCATGTAAACAGAACTATCATGTAGAAGGAACTGTCCTGCCTGGGATGCCAGCATTACCCCATTTAGAAACGTTGCCTTACAAGGCTAGTCCGCTCTTTGAGTTCTTATCACTGATTGTTGTTTTTGAAATTCTTACATTGTTCTGATGTTTTTGGTAATACTTACTATTAAATTATAACTGCGTCCATGCCCAATGCTTATTTTATAATTTGTTTATTAAACTTCTCATAGAACTTCAATTAGCTTTTATTGCCTGTGATTTCAAGATTGCACCATTGCTAAAGTGCTGATAATTAGGTCGCTTTTATCACTAGAATAAAAGAAAAATAGAAGGGAATGGAGGATGGTTGGGATAAACATAAGGCCATATGATGGGACCAGAGTTGAAGGTCTAAGAAAGAAACAGCCTCTGAGCGTTCAGCTATTAGAATATGAAACTTCCTTTCATACTAGTGATATTATGTATGAAATGTGGAAGGAAGAAAGAGTGATCAGCCATGCCTTACTATTTGTAAGGCAGTAGTAGGAGCTCTGAGTGACTGACAAAAGT
The DNA here is from genome assembly GCF_951640355.1 of Cnephaeus nilssonii. NCBI lineage: Eukaryota > Metazoa > Chordata > Mammalia > Chiroptera > Vespertilionidae > Cnephaeus > Cnephaeus nilssonii. The sequence goes on along the minus strand of NC_137075.1, from coordinate 38,461,171 downwards.
CAACTTCTTTGACTTCCAAGGCTCCGATTTTAGTTGAGGTCATAGTCAAATAATTGCAATTCCTGGCATTGCTTCATAAACATTACATGACTACTCTGGGAAGAAATAGTAAGAATTTTGAGAAAGGAGAAACTATTTTCAGCTTTTTGAAATTTGAAATGGATGAGTGGAAAGGATTCTACTCGGGGAGATGGCTGGAGTAAAGTATGGACAGTTGACTCATTTCTAGAAAAGGAATACTAACTTATTTTGAATATTTGGAAAGTAGATATTTAATAGTATGTATTTCATTTAACAAACTTTTTCAAAATGTTCAGGACCCGAACCCAGACCCAATCTTAGAGGAGAGTCAAGGACATTTAGGGTGTTTTTGGATCCAAACCAGTATCAACAAGATATGACCAATACCATACAAAATGGAGCAGAAGATGTGTATGAAACTTTCAATATAATAATGAGGAGGAAACCAAAAGAAAATAACTTTAAGGTAATTTTGGGGCTTTAAAACCAAAAATGCTGCATAATTTGAAAAACTTTAAGACAAATAATAGATACTAGCTTTAAATGATTTGTTAAGAAAATTATCATCACTGCTTTTTTATTCTAAGCGGTTCTCTTAGATTAAATATAGAAACTTAAGGAAATTTATTTGCTCAATCTCTTTTGTCTTTTGATGAATTTAGAAACTTAAAATATGAATTAATTCATGTGTTATTTTAAAGGTCAGCCTCCTTCCTTGTTTTTTGAATATAAGACATTCAGTTTGTGCCTCAGTATGAGGTGAAGAAAACTGCTTGTTTATTTGTTTACTGGGACTTCTTTTATGAATCAAAAGTAACACCTATGGAATCTTAGGGCTTTGAATTACTCTATGATGTAATGTGTTTATACTTTACTTGTTAGTGGAAAAGGAAGATTTGGGGACTAGAGAGTTTTATTTTCATAATAACTTTGTGTGTAGAGGAGTTTTAGTAAAGGAAGGTCTTAAAAATTATTCGTTGAAACTATTGATAAAACTTAAACATTAAGCACTTCTGCATTTGGTGATACCAGCTTTTGCACAAAGTGCCTTTACTTTCTCCACCAAGCACAGTACTTCTTACACATTATCACTTGATTATCCTTTTTACTTGTTGTTATTAAAAAAGAAAGCCTCACATACAAAGGAATTTATTCCCCATCTCATCCTGTTGTTGAAGACAAAATAATGGAAATACCCTTCATTTCTTTGGTCTCACACTCCACCTGCAGTTCATCAATCAGTCTGATTGACTTACCCCCTCCACCGATGCCATGTCCAGGACACCTCATCTCTCACATTCCTGCTTCCATTTGTGACTGCTCTTCCCCTTAGACCAGCAGTCGCCAACCTTTCGGAACTCACGGACCACCAGTGGTCCACGGACCACCTGTTGGCCACTGCTGCTCCAAAGGTTTTCTTAAAGTTTAAGACTTAGACCACACTCCACCTAGCGGCTGAATGCCGGTTATACCTGGTACCCCTATTCAACACTGTTTCGTGTTGGTTTTTTTTTATCACAGTAGAAAGTTGTCCTCATAGTCAGAGAGGCCCCTTCCCTGTTTTCTGGCTACCTCTCCAACATCTTTTTCTAACACTTTTCTCTTATTCACTCCATGTCAATCACACTGACCTTTTTGCTGTTCTTTAATAATCCAGGCCTTTGCACACAGTGTTTCCTGAACCTGGGCAGTCATCCCCCAAGCATTTGCATGGCTTGTTCTCTGACTTTATATGGGCAACTCTGTTTAAATGTCACCTCCTAAGAGAAACCCTCTCTGGCAACTTTATCTAAAGTAACATCATTCTTTATCCAATTCTCTTTATTTTCCCCTACAGCCTTTATTATACCTGATAATTATATGCTATTTAACTGGTTTTAGAATGACTTTATATTGTTACTAGAGGCCTGGTGTATGAAATTCGTGCACGGGGGGAGGGGAGGGGTAGCCTCAGCCCAGTTTGCACCCTCTCCAATCCAGGATCCCTCTCACAATCCTGGACCACTGGCTCCTAATCGCTCATCTGCCTGCCTGCCTGGTCGCCCCTAACTGCCCCCCGCACCCACCGGCCTAATTGACCCACACTGCCTCTGTGTGCCGGCCTGATCGCCCCTAACTGACCCCCCTGCCAGCCTGGTTGCCCATAACTGCCCCCCGCTGTAGGCCAGGTCACCCCCAACTGCTCCCTCCCTGCTGGCCTGGTTGCTCCTAACTTTCCCCCCTGCTGGCCTGGTTGCCCCCAACTGCTCCCCCCCGCACTGGCCTGGTCGCCCCCAACTGCCACCCCTGCCGGCCTGGTCACCCCACACAGCCTGCTGTTCAGTTGTCTGGTTGTCCCTCACTAACCCCCTGCCTGCCTGGTCGTAGGCAGCCATCTTTTGAGGGCGTGAGGGTTAATTTGCAGATTACCTCTTTATTATATAGGATTTATTATTATTACATAGGATTTCTCTGACATTAGAATGCAAGTTTATGAGGGCAGGTCTCTGTTTTGTCTGTATCTGTTTTGTTTCAGTAATTGGATTTCAGTCAATTTACTAAAAATGAAAAGTTCCTTATATTTATTCCTTTGATCTTTTTTTTTTTTAATGCCTACTGTGTCTGATATTGTGCTAAGTTACATAGAGCTAATAGAGATGACTGAGGCACAGTTTATCCCTTTGGGGAGCTTAGACTACTAATAAGTGAAGTTAGAAATACAGACAAATAGCTACCATGAAAACTTGGTATTTGGTACAATCTACCTGCATCCTCCAAAAGTCGAAAGGAGGATGCAGGTAGAAGTGTCCTGGAAATTCAAAGAGGCATTTAGGTTCTGATCCAAGAGAAAGGAGAGATGATTAACTTGCCTATGTTTGGGAAAGGAAAAACGCTCTTTTGGTATCTTTGGTATTTCATTTTATACCTGTGCAGCATCCCTCGTTTATTTCCTTCTTTCTTTTCCTGTTTGTACAGCCTGTCCTAATCTGGATACTTCTTGCCTGAATAATTGCACAAAACAGCCTCCTTTGTCTCTACCCCTGTTCTCCTCTTAGTCTATCACCTGTCACCTGTTCTTCATACCCTTCCACTGGTCATTTCACTCTGCTTCTCAAAACATTTCTGTGACTACGTTAATGATGACATAAGTCAAAGCTTTTTCACAAATCCTTTACTTGAGCTAAATTGAAATGCCACTTTTCCTCCTTGAAACCTTTTCTAATGTCAAAAGTCTCACCTAGCTCAAATTGTGCTCCGGGTATATTTTGTAGTATTTTTTACTCTTTGCCATATTCTGCTGCTTTGTATCATTGTTAATGTCATATTTTATCTCCCTACTAGAATCATAATTACCTTAGAGACTACTCAGTCTTATTCATCAAGTGAACATACTCATTTATCTGTTCATTCATCCCATCTTTAAACTGTTCTACATCCTTGCTCTCTTGGAATTATATTCTAGTGGTGATTAGACAAATGGTAAATACGTTACCAAGTATATGAATAACAGAATATCAAGTAGGATAAGCGCAAGAAAATAAAACAAAGCAATGTAGTCAAAACGTGATTTACATGCACTAGCCTGTTATTTTGTTATCCTGTTGGATTGTATAGCATTTATAATGTAAGAATGGCTGGTTTCGTTATTTTAGTCTTTGACATTAATACCCTAGCCTTCTGATTTACATATGTGGAACAGATCACTTTTTTGGAATAATTATTGGAAAGACTAAGAATTTGCCTTGGCTTTCAGTAATTACTTTTGACAATGTATATATTAACTACTGTAATGAACTTTTATTGTAGTCTTGATTCTTTCAACCTGAAATTTTATTTGACTTTTTTTTTTATCACTCTCGCTTTATTTTTCATTTCTTATTTTGAACAATGTCAATTTTAATATGTGTCTCACAGTTGAGGCATACTAGTACTTTAACATGCTTTTGGTTGTGTGTGTTCTTAGCATTGAGGAATTAAGGATTATAAAGGGGAGAAAACTCCAGAAGTTTCTAAGAGGAAGTATGTTCTTTAAGGGTTTGTTTAATATTGTTTTCTTGCAGTTGTGTAGACCCAGTTGGATTTTCATCCTACCCTACAGAAGTCAAGTCTAATTCATTTATGACATTCTGTCTAAATGAACTCCTAACGGATAAACTGTTCTTGCTAAGTTTGGTCTTTTGTTTAACTCAGTGTATGGCATCAGCTTAAAATATAGCTGTTGATTCAGTCTAGCCAAGCACCTGTCAGCAAAAAATAGCTTCTTGTCCTGAAACAGTCGGGAATTCTGGATTAGTGCAGCCAGCTCTGCATTCCACTCAAGTGCACATGTTTGGGATGTCTTCTTGATACGGTCTTCTTCTGTTCTTTACTGGCAGGCTGTGCTGGAGACTATTCGGAACCTGATGAACACTGACTGTGTGGTACCTGCCTGGCTGCATGACATCATTTTAGGTTACGGGGATCCAAGCAGTGCACATTATTCAAAAATGCCCAATCAGATTGCCACCCTGGATTTCAATGACACATTTCTTTCCATTGAGCATTTGAAAACCAGCTTCCCTGGTCACAATGTTAAAGTCACTGTGGATGACCCAGCTCTACAGATACCCCCTTTCAGGTAAAGTCCGAACTGTCCTCCTTCAGGCTTTCTGTGGTCAGTCCAGTTGGGCCATTAGGACTATAGCTAAAGTACCAGTAAGTTTTGAGCATCGAGTCTGGATCTTGTGTGTGCAATCTGTACCTTCACCATATACTCACTGGGGTGAATTTATTTTATTTGACTCTAGTTCTAATTATTTGTGTAGTAGTTATTTTGAGACCACAGTCAGAGTAGCTTTGTGTGTTGTAAGGGATCAATAAATGCTTGTCTGAAGAGTACTACATAAATATATTTATAGCATTGCACTGAAAAAATATGTGTGTATAGTCTAGTATACTTGCTAATTAATACACATAGCCATGTGATTTTGAACTTCCTTTTTTAAAAAAATTCTTTTATTTTTAACCTTGCTTGCTTTCACAAGTTTTAAATATTCGCAATATAGTTATATTTAATGTTAAAGGAGTTTTGGTTTTAAAATTTGAGTAGAAATAGGACAAAGTACCTGAAGCACCCACTGCTCTTCCCTGAGTTCCATCAGGCAGGTAGTGACAAAACACTCCGTGTACCTTGGGTGGTAGGAAAGCGCCTGCTTTCTCAGTTGGAAATTACAACATATAATTTTAGTTAAATATAAATATAATAATTCTACATATTAAAAACATGCATCCTTATAACACCTACTTAAGTGTAGTCTTTCTCTATACTTTCCAAATCCTATTAATGGCAGAATCATTCTTCTAGTTATTCTGCCTTGAAATCTCAGCATTGTTTTTGAATTTTTTTACTCCTGCTGTGCCTTATAGATTCTGCTTTAAGGATACTGTTTTATGTCACTCCTGACCACAGCCTCTCTAGGCCCTAAACACCTCAGTCTTTGGTGGCAGTGTCTTTCCTGCCTTTGTCTCTCACTGAACCTATTACATGCTTTACTGCTAGAGTCATTCCGCTCCCTAACTAAGTAACTGAATTGTCCTGTTGCTTATCAAAATAAGGGATAACCTCTTAGCCTCTTGGTTTCTTTCTTAGTACTTGGGGGGTGGGGATTATCTGTCCTTTCAGAATGGGAAGAAAGACTGGAAAAAGTGTACACAGAGAATTAATGTTTTATTTTAACTTTAGGTTTTTCATTGACTTCCCCAGGTACCTGTGGGAAGTTGCCTCCTGGGGTATCCCTGACCCCGGGCTAATAACTTCTGCTTTAAAGGCTTAGTATTCCAAAGGTGCCATAACAGGCTCCAGCCTTTCTCTCTAGCCTCAAATTGTGTCCCGCACTCCAGCAAAGCTGCTGGTGCTTCTTTCTTCCTGGAGTGTCTTCCCTCCCATGTTTACATGTCTGAATTCTTCGAAACTCATCTTAGATGCCAGGAAGCCTTTTCTAATTAAATCAAGGACAGAGTGTATAGCACTTTACAGCACTTTATATGTGACTTAAGTATATGTTTCTTTGTTTATTTTCCCTTAATTGGATGACTTTTTCTAATCTGAACACCCTTAACACATTTTAGTACTTTTAATTCTGCTTTTCTTCAAAATTTATGTACAGATAGTACGATCCTTTAGATCATAAATGTTTCTTACTGATCTGATTATTCTTTACACAATGTATGCACAGTGATAAACATTGTTAATTGTAAAACTGAACAGAAGTTTGGTCTTGTAGGATAACTTTCCCAGTAAGAAGTGGAAAAGGGAAGAAAAGGAAAGACGTGGATGGGGAAGATGAAGACAGTGAAGAGGCCAAGACCTTAATTGTTGAACCTCATGTTATTCCTAATCGGGGTCCTTACCCTTACAACCAACCCAAGCGGTAATTTTACTATCTGGGCTAATTGTAGTAATTAATAATAGTTTGCTATTTCAAATGGATTTGTAATTTTTTAAAAAATTTCTGACTCTTTAAAAATCCCAGGAAATTCTGTTGCTATACCCTTTCCTTCTAGTCTATCAATTGGCTGAATAGCTCAGACATTTTTGGCCATTCTGTAGTCATATTTCAGAAAGAAACATTTTCAGGTACTATGAGAATGAACGTTAGAGGGCTACCTTAACTTCAGCACAGGGTTCTTACTTTATGACCACGTGTTACTTGTAGCAGCGGCTCGTTGCGTGTGTGCCATAACTAATACAGTGGCAGGACATTTGGGTTAGCTTGTGAGCTAGAACTTGGACACTTCAGATGAGGTCTGGAATGGGCTAAATATATTGAAAAATAACTAGTCTTCTCCGTCCACAAGTTTCATTCAGTTTTAATTGGTCTGTGGAAGGGCAGGGGTGCTGAGAGTCCTTCAGAAGAGATTGTTAAGTCATGTAAGATGTACGTTCTAGAGACCTGCTGTACCACATTGGCTCATAGTTAACAGTGCTGTACTGCACACTTAAATGTGGTGAAGAGGGCAGATTTCTTATTATGTAATTTTACCACACATACACAAAGGGCCAGCCTGAGGGGGAGAAGAGACTGGGAACAGATGCAGAGCAGATGTTTAGAACTCTGGTCACTGTTGTCTAAATTTTTACTGAATGTCATTCATCTGTGTTTTCAACCAACTTTTTATCTACTCTAATTTGCAGTAATACTATTCAGTTCACTCATACACAGATAGAGGCCATCCGTGCTGGAATGCAGCCTGGGCTAACTATGGTAAGAGCATTATTGTTACACATGTTTTTACATGGATTCGGAGTAGAAGTGAGCTTCGGATTTTGATAGTGTGTTCTATTTGAAGCACAAAAGCAAAAATGAATTAAGTGTTTCTAAATGCTTGTGACATCTTATGCATATGGAGATCTTGCTACTCATTTCAGTGTTCATAAATAAAGTTTTATTAGACTACCACTATGCCCATTTGTTTATGTGTTGCCTGTGGCCACTCTTGTGTTACATCTGCAGAGGTTAAATGCTTACAGCAGAGATAATCTGGACCACAAGCCTAAAATGTTAACTTGCTAGACCTTAACAGAAATGTCTACTGACAACTGGTTTAGACATGTGTTTAATTTCCAAGTTTTGGGAGATTTTCTGTTATCTTCCAGTTATTGATTTCCAATCTAAATCCATTATGGTCAGAGAACATACTTTATATTATTCCAATTTTTGGGGTTTTTTATTTTGTTAAGGTTTGTTTTGTGACCCAGAATGTGATCTGTCTTGGAGGATATTCCATATGAGCTTGAAAAGAATGTGTGTTCTGTTGTTTGGGGGTGGAGGAGTGTCCTATGTATGCCGATCAGATTAATTCGGTTGGTAGTATTGTTCAGTACTTCTCAATTCTTGCTTATATTCCACTTAATACCAGTTGATTACTGAGAGAAGAGAATTGAAGTCTCCTACTATAATTCTGTTTCTGGCTGTTTCTCCTTTTCAGTTCTGTCAGTTTTTGCTTTACAAATTTTACAGCTTTATGATATGTATACACACATTGTTAATGTCTTCTTGGTGAAGTAATGTCTCTCTTCATCACTGGTAATTTTCTTTGCTCAAAAGTCTACTTTGATATTAATGTAGCCACTGCAGCTTTCCTTTGAATAGTGTTTATGTGATACATCTTTTCCCATCATTTTACTTCTAAACTACCTATTGTATTGGAAGTGAGTTTTTAAAAATATATATATTTTATTGATTTTTTACAGAGAGGAAGGGAGAGGGATAGAGAGTTAGAAACATCGATGAGAGAGGAACATCAATCAGCTGCCTCCTGCACACCCCCTACTGGGTATGTGCCCGCAACCAAGGTACATGCCCTTGACCAGAATCAAACCTGTGACCCTTGAGTCCGCAGGCCGACGCTCTATCCACTAAGCCAAACCGGTTAGTGCAGAAGTGAGTTTCTTGTAGACAGTATATAATTGGGGCATGTTGTTCTATGAATTCTGGCAGTCTCTGTCTTTTATTTGGTGTGTTTAGACCCCAGGTAATGTATTTACTGATGTGTCTGGATTTAGATCTACCATTTTATTATTTATGTTTGTTCCCTTTGTTTTGTGTTGCTGTTTTTCCTTTTCTGCATTCTTACGAGTTATTTGTGTAGTTTTTAGTTCCATGTTTTTGTTGATTTATTTTGTTCATTTATTATATCTTGTGTAATTTTTCTTAATGGCTGCTCTAGAGAATTACAATATACATACTTAACTCTTCACAATCTTCTCAATCCTTTATCTCAAGTTTCCTCTAGTATCATTTCCTTTCTGTCTGAAGAAATTCTTTCACCACTCTTAAGAGCGGGTCTGCTAGCAAAGAATTATCATTGGTTTCTTCATGTGAGAATGTCTCTAATTCACCTTCATTCTTTAAAGATATTTTCACTGGATATAGAATTCTACTTTGACAGGTCTTACCTTTCAGCACTTTAAAAATGTTATTCTACATCCTTCTGGCTTCCATTGTTTCTGATAAGAAATACATAGTTATTTGAAACATCGTTTTGCTATGTAGTGTATCATTTTTTTCTAGTTGCTTTTAATAATTTGTCTTTAGTTTTCAAACATTAAATTATAGTGTATCTGGACATAATTTCTTTGGGATTATTCTGTTTGGGGTTTGCTGAGCTTGATACTGTGGATTTTTATGTCTTTTGCCAATTTGGGAAATTTTCAGCCATTACTTCTTCAAATACATTTTCTGTACTGTATAGTTTTCCTCTTTCTCTAGCACTTCAGTGATATGAATGTTAGACCTTTTAATATTACAGATTCATGAGGCTCTGGCTATGACTTGTTTTACCCCTCCTTTCCTGTTTGTTATTTAGATTAGGTGACTTCTATTGATCCATCTGGAAGTTCATAGACTCTATCCTGTCCGTTAAGCTATTAAACTCATCCAGTGGATTTTTAAACATTTTTATCTTTCAGTTTTAGAATTGCCATTTAGAAGTTTGCTATGTTTATCTCCTTTTTAGGTTGTGGGCCCACCGGGTACAGGAAAAACAGATGTGGCGGTTCAGATCATATCCAATATATACCACAATTTTCCAGAGCAGAGAACTCTGATTGTTACTCATTCCAATCAGGTAAGAGAGAGAGAGAAGAAGGGTTCGGGGGGGGGGGGGGGGGGGCGGGGGGAGGAAGGGAGAGAATACTAGTGCACACACACACACGTACACATAAATGTATAGAGTGGACCTGGGGGAGGTAAATAAAGAAGAAGCAGGAGTGCATGGAAGCGCAATGGAGATTTCTGCTTGTGTGATAACCTCATAGGTAAACAGAATACCAGGAAAGGCTGAGTATAGTGTTTGTTACTGAGTTATTCTTAGATTAACACTAGTAAGGACTAGACTGTATTGAAGAAAATATAAAAACAACCTTTTCTAATTGAGGGGGTGTCAAATTGTGGAAAAGCTAAGCAGAATATTTAGGTATGTAGTCAAATATTTGGATTAAATGAAATTAAATTGCTCCCCCCATCTTATGTGCTGAGCTAGAACTTTTACTTTGAAGCTTTAGTAGCATTTTTCCTGCTAGTAGGACAAATATTCCTAAAAGACTGAGTCTAAACTGTATTACTGGGTTGAACTTTAAATCTTTATGAAGTATACATACGAATATACATGGAAGTATACATGGAAGGACTATTTTAGGTTGCAGGTTCAATACATAAGGCTTTATAAACAGCTAAAGCAAAAAAAACAAATTCCTTTTTTGTAAATAATGGTTGAAAAATTATTTTTATGTCTACCTGTGTGATGTGATAGCTGTCACTCATAGAAAGAAGAAAAACAAGTAACATTTATTAGTTCTCATGTAGAATGTGAAAGGCAGCTTTCAGAATGTTCAGCATGTTATGAAACTTGAATGGTAGTCTGAACCTCTGAAGGTACTTATTTTCTCTGAATACATAATAATGGTGACTTGAGTTGACCAGTTCTGCAAAGAGTTGGTCTACAAAGAAGTACTGGGTTTTTAGAATGCTAACGTCATTTATTGTGTTTTTCATCAACTTTTAATTAACAGGTTTTAAAAAACAATACTATTGTGTTGGTTCATATCATGTTTTTAGTAATGGTGGCATGATGTACTAAAATTGTGCCATGAAGAGGGTTGATTGAGAGTTTACCTTGATTAAAAAAAAAACAAACACGTGTAGACTTATTTTTCTTCTATTTAACAATATTTAGTCTGTGATAATTTTTCTATTTGCAAATTCTTAGAGTGAATAAAGAATAATATGTGTATTTTAAAAAAAAATTTTAAATTGATTTTAGAGAGAAAGGGAGAGGGAGAGATAGAAACATCGATGAGAGAGAAACATCATTGATCAGCTGCCTCCTGCATGCCCCCTACTGGAGATCGAGCCTCCACCCAGGCATGTGCCCAGACTGGGAATTGAACCAGTGACCTCTTAGTGCATGGTTTGATGCTCAATCACTGAGCCACACTGGCTGGGCGATTCATGTATTTTTAAATAAATCTTGTCATAAATTGATAATGACTGTCTATGGTGTCCTCTATTAATGATTGACTTGAATAACACAGTTATAGAGAGGATTATTTTACAAAAATAGTCAAAGACTTATTGTTTCCTAAGGGCTTTTTTTGATCCTTAGATCATCAAATCATCCTTATTGATCTCTATCAAATTGTTAATTCTTTCACAACTATTTTGTTTGCCAGATCTCTATGTGCATATATAACTCAAGCAATTCTCCAACATCACTCTAATTCACGATGAAATCTTGCAGGTTTTTCTGAGATTTCAGTGGGAGTATTTTTGCCAACTAAATCTATGTTGTTCCTGAGCTTAGATAGCAAAAGGTTGGATAGTGAGTAATGTAATGTGGTCTGGTCAGTTGGGCCTCCAACTTTTGGCTGAAAAATATTAAGATTTTTGGATAGTTGGGAATTTTTCTAAAAATGATGTGTATCTCTTTAATTTCTGAATTCTAATTGGTAGAATTTTGATAGCAAAGGATGTTTATATTTATATTATATAACCTGGATGTTGATGAGATTGGATGCTCACTTGATGGGCAGGCAGGGTTATACTAATGGTAAATTAAGAGAGATGTTTGAGTGAGGGCTAATTTTTAAATGATGTTTTTATTAGTGTATCTTCCCATACTATGAAACTTTCCTCATTCTGAAAAGCCTTGTAACTGCATATGTGCAGATAATAAATACTAGGGGACCCTAAATAAGAACATTTAATAGGTAGAAAGGAGTGGCTTCTGGATGGCTTTCATCAGAAGAGTTGGCTATAAATGAGTGCCCATTGTTGCATAGAGATCTTTAGACTTTCAGCCCAAGATTTGAATGATGCACTTTACTTTTCACACTGTGGTCCTCTCTGTGTGTTCTACCTACACACTCAACTCCTGGGAGTCCTCCAACCAAAAAAAATTTCTAGTTCTCTGCAATCCATGGAAATTTCATTGAGTGAAATAAAACCGGTGTTGTTATTCATCATTTTAGTAATTGTTATTACTTGGGAGAAATAGAAACTGAGCCCAAACCTTTTTTCTTTTCATAAGTTAAAAGAGATTTAGTGGTTAGATGATTTTTATGGTTTCCAGTTATTTATTTGGCCTAGTATACATAGGCAGAAATATCAGAATTCAATAACTGTAAATGGACAAATATAAGATGTTTCCTTTTTTGTTTTGATTTGATTCATATCTGACTGAGCAATGATTTCTCTCTTCTGTCCTTCTAAATGTTGGCTGTTACTTTTAAGGGAGTGCTGATTCTTTAAAACTCGCAATCATCCTTCTGGTTTTATTATCTAGGCCCTGAACCAGTTGTTTGAGAAAATCATGGCTTTAGACATTGATGAGCGCCACCTCCTGCGTCTTGGTCATGGAGAAGAAGAGCTGGAGACAGAGAAAGATTTCAGCAGGTGAGCAAATGGGGATGAATTTTGAAATGGTATACAAAAGAATCTTTAACATTCTCCTTTGTGTATGTCTAAGGCATCAATTAGGAAGTTGATTCATTTAATGAAATGCAATTGAAGATTAATGGCATTGTAAGCTTTGGAGTTGTAAATATTATTTCAGGCTCTTAATGCCTGTTTAGCTGGGCTTTATGTTTAATACTAGAGGCCCGGGGCACAAAATTCGTGCACGGGGGGAGGGGGGGGTTGTCCCTCAGCCCAGCCTGCACCTCTCCAAATCGGGACCCCTTGGGGGATGTCTAACTGCTGGTTAAGGCCCGATCCCAGGTCCCCTCTCCAAATCCAGGACCACTGGCTCTTAACTGCTCACCTGCCTGCCTGCCTGATTGTCCCTAACCCCTCTGCCTGCCTGCCTGATCGCCCCTAACCCCTCTGCCCGCCTGCCTGATCGCCCCTAACTGCCTCTGCCTGATGGCCTGATCGCCCCTACCTTGCCCCCCTGCTGGCCTGATTGACCCTAACTTGCTCCCCTGCCGGCCTGCTCAACCCTAACTTGCCCCCCTGCCAGCGTGATTGCCCCTAACTTGCCCCCCTGCTGGCCTTATCGATCCTAACTTGCCCCCTTGCCGGCCTGATCACCCCTACCTTGCCCCCCTGCCAGCCTGATCACCCCTACTTTGCCCCCTGCCTGGCTGATCGCTCCTACCTTGCCCCCCTGCTGACCTGATTGGGTCCTAACTTGCCCCCGTGCCGACCTGATCGCCCCTAACTTGCCCCCCTGCTGACCTGATCGACCCTAACTTGCTCCCCTGTTGGCCTGATCACCCCTAACCTCCTCTGCCTCGGCCCCCGGCCTAAGCCGCAGTCTGGCCTCCCTCTGTGGGTGGTGACCTGGTGGATCAGGGGAAGGCGCCGCCCCCATTACCCCATTGCTGCTGCGGCCACTGCCGGCCTGAGCCTGGGCCCTTCCCAGCTGTGCCTCGGCCCTTCACAGCCTCACGCCCCCCACCGCCTACCTTCCGGCTGCCAGCCTTGCTGTGATCGGAGCCTATGGGCTGCAGGGGAGGGCCCAAGAGGAGCTCCATGCACCTCATGGTGACCGGTTGTTTGGTCATTTTGGTCGTCGCCTTTGGTCTTCCCTCACTGCCCCCTCCTGCCAGCCTGGTCGCCCTACACAGCCTTCCTGTTCGGTCGTCCCTCTGGTCGGGACAGCCCCTGGCTCTTTATATATATGGATTGCATATTGTAGAGTGACTAAAATTTTACCACTCAAATTTCTTTTGCTGTTAGTATTTTACTTTTTTTTCTTCAAAGTTGCTTTATAATACCTCACTCATTTGTATTTAAATCCATTTTTAAAGCATAGTTTTAGACAGAAGGCATAATTAACAGCTGCACATATTTAATACAGCCTTTGGGTATGAACATGACCTTTGACTGAATTGATCATAGACATCAAAAGAGCTAGAAGAGTATTAAATTATTATGTTGCATCTACTTTGAATTCTTGTTTTACAGAGCTTACCAAACATTTGTTAGCTTCTAAAAAGTCAGAGAGGGGAAAATAAGGCAGAGAGCAAAGAACAACACACATTAAGTTATTTGGGGCTTTGATTATTAATTTTAGATCAGCCAATGATATTTCTCTGAATTCTTCCCATGAGTATTTCCTCATATTAAACCTAACTTACTAGAGGGCTAGAGTCTAAAATCAAATACCCCCAAACTCAGTGAACATACAGATACTGATGGAATACTAAATATTATACTTATAATTGTATTGCAGTGGAATTTATAGTTTTTAACCCTTTGCACTCGCTTGCTTTTTTCTCGATTCCTTTATTCTACTCGGGATTTAATTTTTTAAATACCCCAGATTTTACAAAGCGTGGCAGTAGAATAAAAAACTGGAGTTTCTTTTCATACAAACTTATTTATTTGGATTTTTTTATATTTCAAATTATTGATACATTCAATACAATTCAACATACGAGCTGCTACCAATGCTAACCGTGTCGAGTCACACTCGACATACGAGTGCAAAAGTTTAAAGAATATTATAATAGAGCAGAAGTAGGATTTTAAAAATGGTTTTAGGTACTACTGAGTTTTTAGACAGAAAATACTTTTGCTTTCTGATACACAAATCAAGCCCCAGGTCTTGTTAAGTGTGTGCTTGATAGATTGGGCATATTCTTTCATTTCTCTCCCTTTGTTGTAACTAAAAAGAAAAATGGTGAATATTGTTTCATAATTAAAGTGATATCATTTTTCATAAAGAAAAATGTTAAATCTAATGAGACAGTACAGGTAGAGTGATCATCCATAATTTTGCTAATCCAAAATAAGTGTTTGATAGTCTTTTTTTCAATAATCCTCCTATAATATAATAGAGTAATATGCAAATCATCACTCCGCTACACTCACAAGCCACGCCCACCATCCAATCTGAGTGAGTATGCAATTAAACTGAAAACATGGCGGCAGCCCCGCCCCCCAGCCTCTCCAGGTCTCTGGGAGTCGGAGAAGTCAGGCGCCAGCGCCTGAGGCTGGCTGCAGCCACAGAGACCAAGAAGCCACCTGCCCCATGATCCCAGGCCTCAGCCAGCCTCAGAAGCCTCAGGTCCGCCTGCCTCACGTCAGCCTGCCCCACGTCCTGGGGAGACGGAGAAACCGGGCCCTGCGTCTGAGGCTGGGTGCGGCCGGGAGAGGAAGAAGCTGCCCACCCCATGATCCCAGGCTGCAGTCAGCCTCAGAAGCCTCAGGTCCGCCCGCCCCATGTCCTGGGGAGACGGAGAAACCGGGCCCCAGCACCTGAGGCTGGCTGCAGCCACGGAGACCAAGAAGCTGCCTGCCCCATGATCTCAGGCCTCAGCCAGCTGGAGAAGCGGTTCACCCCACATCCTGGGGGAGACAAGAAACCAGGTGCCAGTGCCTGAGGCTGGCTGCAGCCCGGGAGATGAAGAAGCCGCCTGCCCTGTGATCCCAGGCTGCAGCCAACAGCAGAAACCTCAGGTCCGCCTGCCCCACCTCCTGGGGGAGAATGAGAAACTGGGCCTCAGTGCCTGAGGCTGGCTGCGACCTGGGAGATGAAGAAGCCGCCTGCCCCGTGATCCCAAGCCGCAGCCAGCTGGAGAAGCCGCCCTCCCCACGTCCTGGGGGAGACAAGAAACCGGGCCCCAGTACCTGAGGCTGGCTGCAGCCCGGGAGATGGAGAAGCCGCCCACCCTGCGGTCCTGGGCACCAGTACCTGTGGCTGGCTGTGGCCTGGGAGACAGAGAAGCTGCCCACCCTGCGGTCCTGGGCACCAGCACCTGCGGCTGGCTGTGGCCTGGGAGACAGAGAAGCCGCCCACCCTGCGGTCCAGGTGCCAGCACCTGCAGCTGGCTACAGCATGGTAGATGGAGAATCCGCCCACCCTGCGGTCCCGGGCACCAGGACCTGTGGCTGGCTGTGGCCTGGGAGACAAAGAAGCCGCCCACCCTGCAGTCCTGGGCACCAGCACTTGCAGCTGCAGCACAGACGAAGCCCCCTGTCCACCATCCCCTAAGGCTGCAGCCAGCCTGGGCGCCTATGGCTGACCAGAGGGAGGGAAGCCCGGATCCTGGGTGCCTGTGGTCAGCTGGAGGAGGGAATCCTGGGTACCAGGTGTGGGCCGAGGCAGAGGTAGGTAGGGGCAATCAAGCCAGCAGGGGAGCAGTTAGGGACAATCAAGCTGGTAGGCAGAAGCAGTTAGGGGCAATCAGGCAGGCAGGTGAGCGGTTAGGAGCCAGCAGTTCTGAATTGTGAGAGGGATGTCCAACTGCTGGTTATCCCATGAGGGGTCCCAGATTGGAGAGGGTGCAGGCCAGGCTGAGGGACACACTCCCCGCTGCCCCCTGTGCACGAATTTCGTGCACCGGGCCTCTAGTCAGCTATAATGTTGCTAATTAATTATAATTTTATACATTGCCTTTTAAAATGAATAGTTTTGAATAATAGTTTTAGATTTACAGAGCAATTGAACAAATATCACATAGGATTCTATTATATATTGCTTTTTAAATTTAACATTATATTATAAGATTTGGCATTTTATTACAAACTCTTTATAAGCATTCCCATTTTTTTTCTTCTCATTACCAAAGTGTTCATTGTAGGAAACATTTTAAACTATAGATAAGCACATAGAAAAAAATTACCTGCTATGATGTTGATACCTTCTAAGTTGGAAAATTCTTAAAAACATAGACCATGTCTTATCCCTTTTGTATTCTTGATCATCGCTTTCTGCCTCAGAGGTCAACTGAACTCTGGAGCAGCCAGGAACATGACTTCTTCCTTTGTCAAATCTTTAAACATGAGAACTTCAGTGTTTAAAAACTGTTTTGATCTTTTTTATTAGTGAAAGGTCATGGGGGCATTTTGTTACAGTGGAAAGAGTATGTATATAGCCTTTGGAATGCAATTCTGGTGCCACTACTTTTTTTTTTTCTTAACTATCTCTTTCCAAATTTTATATATACTGTCCAAATTTTAGGTTCCTACACATTCAGCAAATGTCTGTGAACCTACTAGGTTCAGGTGCCAAACCACATGCTGGGATGACAGAATGAAAAATACATTACCTTTCAAAGCCTTTAGAACAAATCTACATTTGTGATGGCATAAACAGTGCTATTCAAAGCAGTCAGTGGGTAAACTGGATGTTCTTGGTCTGATGGGATGAACTAGCACCAGAATGCACTGTACTGTTTGCTTCTTTGTGAAGAACTTGTTATGGGGAAAAAAATTTGATAGCTGAACTTAAATGGTGTATTTAGTGATGTCTTTGATTTTTCTTCTTCACAGACCAGTAACACATTTGTAGGTATGCACTGATCCATAGGGTGCACTTTAAGTAACTTTGGTGTAAAATGATCCAAGAACTACTATTTATAGTAAAATATAAAGTATGTTTTCTGTTTTGTTTTTTAATTTGGCCGTTTATAGTTTCTGATACGATTTTTCTTGAATATTTTGCTGACAATTTCCTTTCAAATCTCTTCATTACATAATTTTGCCTTTTTGCTTAATTGTAATTTCTAGGTATGGAAGAGTTAATTATGTCCTGGCTCGAAGAATAGAACTTTTAGAAGAAGTCAAACGATTGCAAAAAAGTCTAGGGGTTCCAGGGGATGCTTCATATACTTGTGAAACAGCAGGCTATTTCTTCTTATATCAGGTAGGAAGTTAAGAGTTTTAAAATCATACTGCACTTGTGTGGTCTTCAGTTGGAAACTGAAATGGGTTTTGAGATCTTTTTTGAAAGCTTCCCGCCCCAGGGAGTAGATTGAAATACATGCTATTGCCATAGCAATATTGTGAATGTTAAATGTTTGTTTTCCCTATAATCTTCAATTTTCTTTGCAAACTTTGCTTGATGACCCTTTCAATGAAAGGCCAATGTTGGTACTTTAAAATTTTTTCTTTTTTCCTTTTTGCTATTGAAAAAGTTTCTAATTATTCTCTTTTTTTTTTTTCATTAGTATAAATAACTAAATATTCCAGCTACCTAATGGTAACAAAGTGCAGTTTTGTAACTTACTTTTACTATGAATATTAATCAATAAAGAAAAACATAATCTTTTAAATTTCCAGAAATAAATTATGTTTTAGAATTAATTTTAAATAAACAGGAGTTTAAGTTAAAAATTCTTTTGACTTCAATTTAGTGGGGTGATCTTTTGCTTTTGCAAGGTTAGTTCTTTGGGTATGAAGCCAATGAGAAACAAAGGGAAATAAAATGAATACAAATGAACTTCAATAGCCAGTTGGTTTCCTAGTAATTTTAAATGGAATAAAGCCTAATCAAATAATGAAGACTTTGTATAACTTTGTTCCCTTTATACTAATGTTATTTGTGTATTTTAGGTATAAATTGTAACAATGTAATTTTAAAATCTATATGAAAGAATGGGTTTGTGCCCATTATAAGTATATACACAAACCACGTGAACCCATTTAAAATGAACATATTTCATGTTTTCTTATGAAACAGGAGAGATATGCATCCTCCTGCAAAGTAGTCTGCATTAGACTCAGACTGTGTAGAAGTTTGAAAAACGGAGTAAAGATCATGCTTAAATGCATATTTGGCACAAAATAAAAATCACTAGGCTATCAGTCAAAACTACGTGTTTTTTAATTTAATTTTTAAAAAATTTTCAACATGTAAGAATCACATGAGGAAAGTTGTTTGAGAGGAAATTCTCAAGCTCTGTCCCCAGAGAGTCTCTTTCAATATAGGGTGGCATCTAGGGATGTACATTGTTATTTAGCTTCTCAGATATTCTCCTAAGGACCACACTTTGAGAAAAACTGGGATTGTAATGGAAAAAGACCTGGGAGAAGCACAGAGATTGAGATGAATTAAGTAGGAACTTTGTGATAGAGGCATAGTTAACATTATACCAGGATATAATTGAACTCTATCACAGAAGTCATAGAATGAGCTTTCAAATGTGTACTCAGCTTAACCAGAAGTTCTTTATAAATGTACTAAAGAGAATTGGAAAAATTATAAAGGTCAGGGAGAAGAGTTAAGTGTCAAATTGATTTAAAAACTGCTAAAGCTGAACTTACCGTATGGAGAGAAACTGAGATAAAAAAAAAAATAAGGAATTTCATGAAGCCTTTTGCATAAATTCTTGTATAAATGGAGAATCTGAAATGTTTGAGGTAAAGTCTCATGAGATGACCCTGAAGTTTTTTCCCCTTTCTACATTTTTGATTAAAGAACCTTTTTTTCTATAATCTTAAAGGTAAAGTTACTTTTATAAAAGAAGGGCAGTCTAGTCCATCAGTGACTTTGGTAAAAAAATAGTTATTTTGGGTTAAAAATTGCTTTTCTTACCTTTTACCTAGCAGACCTTATTTTTACAAAATTTCTCTTTTATCATTTAAGACATAATTAGCTGGCAAATTTAACCTCAAGTCCTTTTTTTAAAGGTAATGTCTCGCTGGGAAGAATATATCAGCAAAGTGAAAAATAAAGGTAACACATCGCCAGATGTCACGGAAGTCTCCACTTTCTTCCCTTTTCATGAATACTTTGCAAATGCTCCTCAACCCATTTTTAAAGGTCGGTCTTATGAAGAAGACATGGAAATTGCTGAAGGATGTTTCAGGCATATTAAGAAAATCTTTACTCAGCTTGAGGTAAGGATTCTCAAGTTCTTCTAACTTTCCTTTAAAGGTTTTAAGTTTAGTTGTTGGTTTGTTTTTTGTTATGTAAAATAAATGAAATATTCAAATCTGACAAACCAGATTATTACTTTTAAGTGAGCTTATTGCAAATATTTATAGTTCTAGTTTAAGAAATAAGTAAAATTTAATATGAATTGAATGCCCATTATTCTGGCTTTTCTGGTGTCAAAATCTTGATATTTGAGAAAGGGATGAGCAATGAGGAGATTGAGCAGTGGTTCTTTGAGTTGGAATTTGAGACTGCCACGTAGGCATTCTTAGTTCTTCATGCCTCTTCAGTAGGCAAGTGAGGTTGCTGCTTAGCCAGGATGGTTGATCCTGATTAGTTAGGTGAAATAAGAATCACCATTATACAAAGGATAGGTTTGGAGAAGAATGTGTCTGGAACCCAGAGACCCCTTTCATTGCTTTTCTGCTCCTCTGTCACCTGTGTACTCCATCCACTACATTAAATTCACCTTTGTTATGAATACTTGAAATAGTTTCAGTTTCCTGGAGGGACCTTGAGTAATATAAATATAGTGATAATTTACCATTTATTCAGTATTCTTGGGGTTTTTTGTTTGTTTGTTTTTTAATCCCACTCGAGGGTATGCTTAGAGAGAGGAAGGGGAAGAGAGAGAAAGAAAAGAAACAAAGAAAAGAAACATATGCTTAGAGGGAGGAAGGGGAAGAGAGAGAAAAACCTCTATTGGTTGCCTCCTGTAAGCGCCCAACCAGGGATCGAACCCACACCCCTTTGGTGTATATGACAATGCTTCAAACAACTGAGCTACCCAGCCAAGACTAGTATTCTTGCTGATAATGCAAATGTTTTACCTTTTACAAAAACACAGTCCAAATTGTAGCTTGACTATCAGCTATTATTTGAATTCAATTAGTACCTAATTAATAATGAAAAGAATTATGCTTCTTTAGGCCTAGTTTATGATATGTTTAAATTCTTAGGAATTAAGTCTGATTAACTGGATTGTATGGATGTTTGCATAAGCTATTTTTATTTTCCTAAAATAGTCTCTCACTGCCCCTCCTCCCCCCACTTCTGTAGGAATTCAGGGCCTCTGAACTGCTTCGAAGTGGACTGGACAGATCTAAATACCTTTTGGTGAAAGAAGCCAAAATCATTGCCATGACCTGTACTCATGCTGCCTTAAAACGACATGATTTAGTCAAGTTAGGTTTCAAGGTAAAGACTTGTATTTTAGTTTCTTAATTCATCATTTGTTTAGCTGTTAGTTTGTTTTGTTTTTAATGTAGGCCATAGCCCTTGGAGATTGGCCTACCGCTTTTAGAAGTTTGCATTTGTAATAACTTAAAAATGTCTCTAAAAAGTGATACCTTCCTATGTTTATATGATTAGTGAACTCTAAATGTAATTTTTCTAAATCAGTAATGTATCCGTTAAATGATATTATAACCATATAATTGTCTAACCAAATTTTAATACTTATTAGGGTAGATTAATATATTTTCACTATGTGAAAAATATCTGAACAGAACTGAAAGCTATAAAGATAACATTTGGTGATGTTTTCCAACTATTAAATAAACATCTATATGCTTGCATTGTTCATGCTTTAAGCACACATTCAGTCCCAGTTATTTGTTCATTCAATAAAGAAAACGCCTTCCATGTGAGGACATGGAATATTCTTATTTAGACTATAAGGATGAGATATTAAATTACTTAATCACATTATAAAGACCAGAGAGCTAAAGGGCATGGTATAGCCTGTGACTCAGTTGAAATGGAATGTAATAATTGAGCAAACAAATTTCAATTTGCAGACTGTGACTTTGCTAGTGATGTAGATTTTATTTCAATGCACATCATTTAACTTCCCTGCAACTGATTTATCTGTGCTTGTTTAAAATATGGTTTCTGTACTAGTTTGAATTCAGAATTTGCAAAGTATTTGTTGTTGATGAATAACTGACAAATTTTTTAGTGTTATGCATTCACTGAAAGATAGGTGTTAAGTAAATTGAAGGTGATAGAATTGTTGTTATCTCGGATGAAAGGTTTCTCAGCTGCAAGTAGGACAATAATGTATTAAAAGGTAGTGTGAAGTTACTTTTTTGAAAATTACTAGTGAGACTTTTTCACCTAAATATTTTATTCTTGGGGCTGACATAAAATACACTTTGAGTTTTATATTAAGTCATATCAGTTCAATAACAAGGGGAGATAATGCAGTTGTAATTAGCATGTTATGCTTGCATGTAGCTTTCCACATGCATATTCTAAAACACATTACTTGTAGCTTATCACATTTTCATTATTCATTTCTATACTTACATTGTGCTACACACCTAAAGATTGTTAGCATGGGAGTGCTGATAGTATCTGTTAGATTTTTTATGTTTTTATTTTAAAGTTTTATTTTTATCCAACTTATACATGTGTATCTGGTTTAAGATCTTAAGAACCTTATAGATCTGCTTAAAATTTTAAAAAAGCAGTCCCCTATTCCTTGATCCTCCCCAATTATCCAGTCTTTCAACTCTTTCAGGTTTTCCTTTGTTGTTTTAATCTCTATCAATAAAGAATGTTAGATTTCCATGGTAGGCCTTGTCTTTTGATTCTGTGCTGTTCTCAGGGAGACATGTGTGCACATTCCCAGTATAGTTATGTCACAATTTTGCTTTGTGATTAAAATCTCCTTTTTAAAAAGCAGAATCTATAATGAAACCCGTTTTAGATTGGGAGGTCAGAGGAGGCCTAGAGACATTGGGGTTTAGCCTGATACTTTCAGAATGAGAAAGAGCCAAGCAGACAAAGTGAAGAGAGGATAGCATGAAGAGGACTAGAGGCGGGAATGGTTTTGCCATTTCTGAGAAGATGAACTAGGTCAACATGGTTGAAGCATAATAATGAGGAGAAAGGTGACACATAAAGTACGAGAGGAAGGCAATGCCCTAAGTTAATTCATCTCTTGTACGCCACATTATAATGGATTTTTTTCCTAAGACAATGAAATGATACCAGGGAGGTGAAGTGATTTGATGACTGCTTTATCAGTGATGTAGGTGGTATAAGACAGGAGGGGAGTAAAGAGATTGCTTGCAGTAGTCAGAGTAGTGGCTTAGACTAGAGTGATAGTGGTAGTAGAAATGGAGAAAAATGAATAGGTTCAAGAGGGAGTTCTTCAAGGTAAAATTGACATACTTTGGTGATATATTGAATGCCAGGGGCTGAATCAGGAGATTGTTGAGTGCTGGTTAGGATTCATAAGGAAAAAAACTCACCCTAAAATACTACCTATGGTAAGAGTACCAGTGGATGAGAATTACAAATTAGTTGTTACAGAATAGTCATGGGGATATAAAGTACAGCATAGGAAATATGGTCAATAATATTGTAATAACTATGTATGGTGCCAGTTGGGTACTGGAACTGTCAAGGGGAAAATATATCATTAGCTAGCCACTATGCTGTACACCTAAAACTGCTACAAAATAATATTGAATGTAAATTTTTAAAAAAAAATTTAAAAAGAAGTACCAATGAAAGTGACCTCGTATCCTATATAATAAAAGGCTAATATGCAAATTGACCAAACGGCGGAATGACCAGTCGCTATGACGTGCACTGACCACCAGGGGGCAGACGCTCAATGCAGGAGCTGCCCCCTGGTGGTCAGTGCACTCCCACAGGGGGAGCGCCACTCAGCCAGAAGCCGGGCTCACAGCGCAGTGGCAGTGGCTGGAGCCTCTCCTGCCTCCGTAGCAGTTGGACATCCCCTGAAGGCTCCTGGACTGCAAGAAGGCACAGGCTGGGCTGAGGGACTCCCCCCGCCACCACAAGTGCACGAATTTCATGCACTGGGCCTCTAGTGTAATCATAAATTGATTTGCTTATGTAGAACTTAAAGAACTGAATTGATATTGTAGTCCAAGAAATGATATACAGGATCTCCTCAAGGTAGAGTTTTATATTTAGGGGGCTTCCCTGAGGTTCAAGACAACTTGGAGAGGCAGAGGCATAGTGATCAATAAGATTGTGAACTTTCTGTTTGAATGATTTATTACTTTTATCTGAAATTATTTAGTTGTTTTGCATGGTTGTGGTTATGATGGTATGTGTGGCTTTCAGGCTGCCTTGCTGACAGACTTTCCTTCTCCCTTTCTCAGTATGACAACATTTTAATGGAGGAGGCTGCTCAGATCCTAGAGATAGAAACGTTTATACCTCTTCTTCTACAGGTAAGATACTGAGATCTGAGACACAGAAATTTGCAGGGGCAGCATCAGAAAGCTAGATAATTTTAGGGTGCTAATTGCCATAGTTAGGTATTTTCTTTAACATCATTATGTTTGATATGCTATTTTAAGCCTGGAAACTTCCTTTAAAATATTCACTGGTTATTTAGTAGTTTGTATTGTTTCTTGGAGTACTATTTAAAAATTCATAGTCTATGTCTACTTTTTGAAAAAACGAAGTAATTTTAATAAAGAAAATTGCATTTTTATGGTGTTTGGAGGAAAGATAGGCTTTTTTTTCTTTCCTTTCGTTGAAGTTGTTTTTAGAATTCTTTTTTGTTTATTGGGTGCAGTGCTTTTCTTTATTTTATGCCTAAATCTTTTAAGCTAAATGATGATGTTTAAGTATGTTTCTTATTGTACAATATTCTTTACAATGAAAGCATTAAAAACAAAATGTGGAATTCTAATTTAAGAATCATGATTGCTCTAACTTATAGATAAATTGGGTTCCAAAAATAGTTTTTTGTGAGCCAAGTTATTTGGGACTTGAAATATATTTTATCAGGGTATGTTTCAAGAATAAGGAGACACATAGAGGAGGGAAGTGAAATAGTCGCATAGGAAATTAAAGAAGGGGTAATTTTTACTGCGTTGGGGGTTCAGAACTGGCTCTGAGCATAATTGTGATACAAGGGTTTATGTTGACCTGTATGGGCATCTGTTTCCTTCTGTGTACTGTTTGTCTGATTCTGACCTGTACCTCCCAGAACTCTTTGGATTACCCTAAATGTTAAAATAGGGTAATTCCATGCTTGCCTTCTCAATCCTCCATCCTTCCTCACACGCCATCAGCCAGATGCAGTGGCACCTATACTTGATTCACAAGTCATTCTATGAATGTGCCAGAGTCCTCTCTGTGGAGCAGATGAATATGAAGATTTAGTAAGCTAATGAAGCCATTTAGCAAGAATTTGTGCAATAAGTGGAGACTAGCAGGATAATCTATCAATTAGAATATTTTGCCATTTCCTCACTTGTCATTTCTAGAATCCTCAGGATGGTTTTAGCCGACTGAAACGATGGATTATGATTGGTGATCATCACCAGTTACCTCCGGTCATTAAGAACATGGCCTTTCAGAAGTATTCCAACATGGAGCAGTCTCTCTTCACTCGCTTCGTCCGGATTGGAGTTCCTACTGTGGACCTTGATGCCCAAGGGAGAGCCCGAGCAAGGTAGGGGGTTATTCTAGTTTAAGGGTGCCAGCTCAGTAATCAGGGTATTTGATGGCACCATCTGTATACACTCTCAGCACTCCCTGCTGTCCAGGAACTGGCCCTCTCAGTATCTGAACACCTTTATTGCCTTGGCATGGGTTGTGAATTTTTTCCACTGTCCTTCTCCTTTTTTTATGCCCCCCAAAGATAATGCAGTTAATATCATTTTGAAATATAAAACAAAAAGTTAACCAGAGGAGAACACACCAATTTTTGCTTCATAAAGTGTACAGGCCCTATCTCATAGTTACCTCAAAATTTTCCTGAATTTATGGACTTTTCCCTGCTCTTTGATTTGAGTGAAGATAGCATGGCCTCAGAGAGCACTTTGGAGCTGTCACTTCTGTACTGTCGTCTGCCCTCTGATTTGGTTAGTTGAAGTAGGGAGGCAAAGGATGAAAAAGCATTACTGCTAGAGAGAGGAGCACAAAGTGGGGAGGATGAGAATTAAGAGGAAGAACACAGTTCCTTAGAAACACCCTATCTATGATAAAAGGGATTTTACCTTGCTAATATTTCCTGTTTGGGGGGCTTTGTCTTTGGAAAGCTTGTGCAACCTGTACAACTGGCGATACAAGAAACTAGGCAATTTACCCCATGTGCAGCTCTTGCCGGAGTTTAGCACAGCAAATGCTGGCTTGCTGTATGACTTCCAGCTCATCAATGTTGAAGATTTTCAGGGAGTGGGAGAGTCTGAGCCTAATCCTTACTTTTATCAGGTAAGAAAAAAAACGTAAGACTTTTAAGTTTATTTTGCATTTGGCAGGTGGAACTACTACCTAAATCAGTGAGTGATACGAGCCATGTGGCTAGTCATTAAATAAAGGAAAGTTAGATCCCCTCCTCACAGCATAAAAAATTTAATTTCAAATGGATTAAAGATACATACACAAAGGGAACTATTAGAAAACTTTCTAGAAAGAAGAAAATATTGATGAATATATAATGTTGGGGTGAGAAAGAGCTTATTAAGCTTGTTACCAGACACAAAAATCATAAAGAAAAATACTGGTTTGAGGAAAAAAATTTTCAACATTTAACAAACAACAGGTTGAAATCTGAATTTATATAGAACTCTTATAAATAGTTTTTGCTTTTTTTAAAAAAAATCAGCTCCCCAACAGAAAAATGCAATAAGGATAAGAATATGCAATTCTCACACACTCACAAATATAGATTTATAGCAAGTACAAATCGCTGGCACATATTTTCACCTCTGATACTATTTGTTGGTGTAGGTTTGGGGAAATTCTATACTCATGCAATGCTAGTAGGAAAGTAATTTGGTAGGCAGATTGTCAGTATGTATTAAAAGCACAATGTTCTCACTTCTAGTAATTCTTCCTAAAAAAAATTAGATGAATTTACAAAGGATTTATATGCTAAAATGTTTATTTTATCTTTTACTACAAATTATTTTGGAAATTAGAAACAACATAAATGTCTTATCAGTAGGGATTAATTATATTGTTACCTATTCCATATAATGAAATACTGAATTGCCACTAAGAATGACAACATTAGCCCTAGCCGGTTTGGCTCAGTGGATAGAGCGTCGGTCTTCAGGCTGAAGGGTCCCAGGTTCGATTCCGGTCAAGGGCATATGCAACGGTTGCAGGCTCGATCCCCAGTGGGGGGCGTGCAGGAGGCAGCCGATCAATGATTCTCATCGTTGATGTTTCCATCTCTCCCTCTCCCTTCCTCTCTGAAATTAATACGGCATATTAAAAAATAAAAAAAAAGAATGACAACATTATAACCTGGTTTGCTGACAGGAAAAATGTTTATGCTGCATTAAATAAAATTAAAAAAATCAAGTTGTAAGTATATCTGTAGTGTTCCATTTTATTTATAAAAAGGAACAGAAAAACAAATATATAGAAATATATATTGGTAATCGGTACGAAAAGGCCTGGCAGCATTTACACCAAAAGATTTCTTTTACCTATATTAGAGCTGATGCTTAAATAAATGTAGTTTGCTGTTGATAAGATTTACACAGTCATGCAGCTTCTTTTCCCTGCTGTCTTCCAAAGAACCAGAAGATTTGAGAGATAACCTGTGCGAGTGTCACAAGTGTCACAGAATATAAATGGCTTTTTTGAAGGTCTTCCTGTAATTTTCCTGTTGCCTTGACACGAAATGCAGCTTCTTGTCTTTCTTTTTTGATTTATATGTTGTACTTCTTTCTCCTTTTGCTTTCTTCCCTCATCTCTTACTCCTCCCATCAGTCTCTCCTGACCTGCACTAAGCAGCCTGTGTGTGCTTCCTGACTTTCAGGCTCAGGGGAGCTCCTTTCCTCCAACTTTGACCACTCCCTAAAGTCAGCCAGACTGACTAATAAGAGGCCACAGCCTCTTCCCACGTAAAGTAGAGGTGGCAGCCATCATAAGAGAACAAACACAAAACACAAAAATACTGTGAAGTCTGAAGAAGGAAAAGCATGGTGTAAAAATTGAAGGTTGACTACAGTACTGCTAGATGTATGTGTTATTAGACTGAATCTTATACTGGCTTCTAAGCCCGTTGCCTCGCCCCTTTATGTTAATGTTTCTTTCCATAGCCATTGTTCCTGCAGCAGGAAATTATCCATCTGCATTGTGATTGTTGTGGTCCCAAAATATTAAGTCTTTCAGTTGGTAACTTTTATTTTATGATGTTTATTACAAATATATTGCAAATGTCAAAGGGTAATACTTAAAATATTCTACATTTATTTGTCAGTGTTACTCTAGGGTAATGTTACTCATCAGTTTCATGTAAGGTGTTCACTTGTCCAAATTATTAACTCTTCACCGCTTGAAGTGTGATAAATGTGCTAGCTGTGCCAGTTGGTTAACTATATAAAATTGAAAGAAAAGACAATAAATGCACAATCTGATTCTGTTTGCCTTGCAGAATCTTGGAGAGGCAGAATATGTAGTGGCACTCTTTATGTACATGTGTTTACTTGGTTACCCTGCTGACAAGATCAGTATTCTAACAACTTATAATGGGCAAAAGCATCTTATTCGTGACATTATCAATAGACGATGTGGGAACAATCCATTGATTGGAAGACCAAATAAGGTAATTTTATGAATATAATACATATATTCTCTTATTTATGATATTGGTAAGATGGAAATATTTGTATTTATTATGAGTTCTTTATATTGTCCCACTTCGTCTCTTTGCTATCTCCTTTTAAGATAGGTGAGAAAATGCTGTCATAGGAACTCGAAGTAATTCTCTGACAAACCTATCTGTCAGTGTTGTTGGTTTGCTTTGAACTCCTGTCTTAACTACCACACTGAAAATTTTTATAGATAGTCATCAGAAATAAATGTTTATAACATTTTTGTTGACAAAATGATGGATAATAAAATTAGATTATTTAGGTAGTATTAGAGTAGAGATGGGAATTGTATCACTTTTTGTTTTGTTTGCAAAAGTATAATTTGTTCTGTCTCTTTTTGTGTGTATATAGGGGAGTTTTTTTTTTTTTCTTGAAGATTAAGAATTGTGAAGTGCCTCTAGACCTAAGATTTTTTTTTGTAAAGGTTTTTTTTTTATTATGTGTAACATAGGCACAATTACTTAAAGTTAATAAATTTTATTAAGGAATTTCACATGTTGTGATTCCTTCTACTGCCTTAGTTCCTCCTGAGTTTGAGTCTTAATCCCTTTTAAAAATAATTCTTGCTCAATCCATAGTTATCACATCAGTTAGTCTTATATAACAGGAACATTGGATGATCATGTGATCACATCAAACTGTCTGGTCACTAGCAACCCAGAAGGATTAGCTAGACAGAACATCTGCAAGACTCCAGAGATCTCAGACAGCTGTTGGAAAATCTCTGATGGCTATTACAAAATCACATATAACTTGTGTTTTATTTATATTGGACAGATCTGATCTAGGCAACAAAAATAAGTAAGGGCTCATAAAATGTTCCCAATAGGCCAAATGCTAGCAATGTAGCAGAAAGAAAACCTAGTGGGAAAAATGTTTTGTGGTCATGTCCACAGCAAATGAGATGTGGGGGGAGTAATATAAAATAAATAAATAAATATGCTTGATTTTATCAATAAAATGTTGAAAATTGGAAAGAACAACCAAATACATTAGTAATGATGAGGTTAGGACTTTGGTTGTGAATATGGCTGTATAAAAGCTCTTTCACCTTTTCTTGGAAATAATCCAAAAGTAAGAGGAAAATGGGGAGAAGAGAAGACAAACTCCATTTTTAGTGAGATAACACAGAAAGGGGTGACTAA
Organism: Cnephaeus nilssonii; assembly: GCF_951640355.1. NCBI lineage: Eukaryota > Metazoa > Chordata > Mammalia > Chiroptera > Vespertilionidae > Cnephaeus > Cnephaeus nilssonii. Next base: position 38,431,767 of record NC_137075.1, on the reverse strand, counting down.
AATCATGAAGGAAATAGGGGAAGGAGGGAATTTAGGGGACTGGTCTTGAAGGTGCCTGCAAGTGTGCACTTCATGACGGTGAGTGGCATACTCTGAAGTATAAGAGCCACATCCCTGTTTCTGAACAGTGGATTCAGAAATTGGGGTGAGCAGACCCCTTCCTGGTCCCAGATTGGTTCAAAGAAACCTCTAGGTGAGCTGTATGTGCCATAGCTTTATTTGCAAATAGACTGTCTCTATAGTAGCAGAAGAAAAGAGAACCTATTGTGAAAAAAAACCCATCCAGCCTTTAGAACACAGTCCTGCTCACCCCACCCTAATCACTTACATAGTAAGTGGGTAAGGAAATCCACTTACTTAGTGGCAAAATAGTGGGGAAGAGGAGACTAGTACAAGCTCAATTTATACAGGAAAAAAATCAGGTAAAGAGCATCAAAACATACTAATTGACAAGATACATGTTCCAGAAAAAAACATGTTGACCTGGAACAGATGAAATTTTGAATACACATTTAGCTTTGAATTTTAAAGTACTTTAATGAAGTAACAATATCTGAGAGGGAGGGCTACAAAGTAGAGAATTAAAGAACTCTGCAAGAGACAAAATATGAAATGGAAGAAAATAAAACAAAATTATAGAAATGAAGATAAAATTGAAACGACTATGGTGAGGAATAGACACTCCATAAGGGGTATAGACCGTGAAAATTGAGTAGCTAATAACTTTGAGATGTAGAAAGTTTAGAAATAGAAGAAACTCAATATCTGAGTTCTTTTATTTATAAATAACAGAAAAACTTAATTCAAATAATAAAGACAGTTACTCCCTCCCTTAGCAAGATGAAAGTAGCATGGCTCCAGGTTAGAGGGACTTGGTGATGTAGTCAGAGACCAAGTTTCATTTCATCCTTCTGCCAGCCCTTCTCATTTGAGATAAGCTCTCCACATGGTCAGGATGGCAACAGAATTTCCTAATATAACACCCACACACAAGAGCAAAGCACTTGAATTCAGAATATATGAACTTCTGTAAAAGTCACTGTTAAACGAAGACAACCCAATACTAAATTGGCAAATGTATTGAACAGATATTTCACTCAAGAAGACATATGAATGGCAAATAAGCATGTGAAACAGTGTTTACCATCATTTGTTGTCAGGGAAATACAAATTGAAACTATAGTGGTATACCACTATGCACCCTGTAGAATGCTAAAATTATAAAGATTGACATATACAAAGTATTGGCAAGGATGTGGAGCGACTGGAATTCTGGAACTGGAATGTTGCTGATGAATGTGTAAAGTGGTACCGTAACTTTAGAAACAGTTTGACAGTTTCTTATAAAGTTACGCACCTTCTACTACACAGCTCAGCAATTTCACTCTGAGCTTTTATCCAACAGCAGTGAAAACATGGCACAAAAATATTTATATAAGAATGTTCATTGCAGTTTTATTCAAAATAGCCCAAAACTAGAGGCAATGCAAATGACATGAACATGTGAGTAGATAAACAGATTGTGGTGTGCATTCAGTAGAATAGTAATGAGGTAAAAAAGTATGAACTTTAATGTATACAACACATGGATGAATCTCAGAAACATATGCTGAGTGAAAGAACTTTAAAAAAAAGTACATAGTGTATGATTCCATTTTTATGGAATTCTAGAACTGGTTAAAACAAAATCTATAGTGACAGAAAACAGCTCAGTGGTTGCCTGGAGTGGGGAATACAGATTTGACAAAAAGGGGCCTGAGGTCTTGGAAAATTTGGTTGTGGTAGTGGTTTAAGGGAATATACTGTATATTGTCAGGATGTATCAAATTGCACACTTGAGTGCATTTTACTGTATGTCAGTTATACCTCTGTGAAGCTGACTTCAAAAGAAATGTTAACTTCCAAAGGTAGGACCATGATTGTAATTTTTACAGGATAAGCATTTAAACTTTTTGTTGAATTAATGAAAAAGATAAATGCTTGGGTGCCAATATTAGACTGAAACCTCCCTGAATTTCCTTACTTGTACATGTATTTTCAAACTGAACAATAAGTACTATGAAGATTATTTATTTTTTGATAGAGGAATGCTATAGAACTAGGAATGTGTTCAATGATAAGTGAGCAAACTAAGTTATATTGCTGGGCATCAAACCAGGATACCAGATAATGAGCTAAACACAGTGCCTGCTTTCATGGAATTGAGTAGTTTAGTAGGGGAAGACTGTGAATTCCACAGATGTTATTCAGCTCAGCAGAGGTAAAGATGAGTAACATAGGGACATAGCCATCTGGTTACCGTGGTTTATTTCAAATAGTTCATGTTCATTAGTTCGTCTTTTGAATGCCAAGTATATGGTCATGTTTATTTTGGATTGATTATTTTAAGTATGCCGTACTTACCATTTTTTTCTTTCTAGGTGACAACTGTTGACAGATTTCAAGGTCAACAGAATGATTATATTCTTCTTTCTCTAGTACGAACCAGGGCAGTGGGCCATCTCAGGTGCGTGAGGAAAAACTGTCATCATGTCATTGAACTTTACTATCTGTGTCAGTTTTAAACTTCTGTGGCTAAGTAGTTTGACTTTTATTAAATTTAAAGTATAATTAATTGTTGTGGCAGCTTTTGGTGCTGTATGTTGGAGTGTAAGAATGGATCTGTCAGAAATTAAAAGAAGTAAAGTGGTACAAGCGTCTCTTCAGAATGACTTTTTCATTGCACAGGATCTCTGGTGTTTCCACACAGTCTCTCAGCTTCAGTGTTAGAGAATAAAGGAACCATTTGTTCTCTCAGTATTAAGAATTGTCAAAACAAACAATAATCTATTTTTGTCACTTATTGTGATGTACTTATGCACTAGAGATTTATGGGAATAATGTCTTCTGATTACAAAGTAGCTGTTTAGTTTTATATAAACCTTCATTTCATATGACTTAATAGCAAAACTATATGGAGAGTTCATTTTATTATTTTATTTGGTGGATATAAAAAGAAAATTCTGCAAGCTCTCATAGTATAATCAGTAAGTCAAGCTCTGTTTGGAGCTTAGCTCAGTGCTCAGGTTCCATTCGACTGATAACTTTATGTAAGAGTAAGCAAAGATAGAATGTTTCAAGAAATTGTTTGAAGACTGTAGTGTTCTAAAATACAGTTTATTTTTGTTTATTTATTTGTCAAGCAAGTATTTGAGACTGGCTTTTCTAAAAAGCAGTTCCTTTGCCGCAACGAGAGTTAGAGCTCGCTGCTGTCTGAATGGGGCATCATTACGATTTATATAATTAAATTTCGCATAAACTCAGTGTGAGTGCACGAGCGCTGCTTCCTCCCCTCCCCACCTTTTTTATTTCGCTGTAATGCTTTGTCTTTTCCAGATTCCCATGACTTTAGCTCTCTGCTAGTTTTTGCTTGACTTTTCTGGAAACTTAAAAAAGAAAATAGATGATGATGGTAAAATACTTATCATAAATGAAAGGTTAAACAAGAGCCTGGTTTTGGTATTGTCTAATATCAAGATTTTCTAAGCAAAAATACCATTATCCATGTAATCAATCTTTGTATTTGCCAAAATTTGCTCTTGAATGTCCAGTTTCTTCTTCGGGGTTACTGGTGATGGTTCAGGTGTTGTTAGATTATACAGGGGAAATGTTCATTTAAGTATTATTTATGCTTCCAATTACATAAATTTCGTAGGTATCTTAGCTAGAATTTTACCAAACCTTTCTTGGATATTTCGGTTCACAGAGATAATCTTTCATATCTTTTTCTAATATTTTGTTTTTTAAGTTTCAAGAGATCAAGGAAACCTACTTCCTTCTTATTTCTCTTTTAAATAATAGCTTTATTGAGATATAGTTCATATATTGTACAATTCACATATTTTAAGTGTACAAGCCTGTGATTTTTAGCATATTAATGGAGTTATGCAGCTGTCTTCACCGTCAGTTAAGGTCATTTTCATCACTCCAACAAGAAACCCTGTACTTACCAGCAGTCACTCCCTTCTCTCCCCAGGGCCTTGGTGACCACTATTCTCTTTTCTGTCCTAGATTTACCTATTCTAGGCACTTGGTTTAAATGGAATCGCTTGGCATAATGTGTTCAAGGTTCATTCCTGTTGTACCATGTATGAATACCTCATTCCTTTTTATTGTCAAGTAACATTCCATTGTATAGATATATCACATTTCATTTATCATTTATCAGTTGATGGATATTTGGGGTTTTTCCACTTGTGGCCATTATGAATAATGCTGCTATGAACATTCATGTACCAGTTTTTGTGTGGACATGTTTTTCTTTCTCTTGGGTGTAATTATTACCTAAGTCATGTGTAACTCTGTGTTTAACCCTTTCTGTTTCCCAGTGCCTGTCATATTGCCTTTGCCCACATCTTTTTCACCAGGGTAGACTGGATGGTATAGGAGCCAGATTAGTCTGCTTTAGTTCCAGAAACCTGTCTTAGGGACACTGTGGGCCTGTTCAGAAGCCAGAGTAGTGAGACATTTCTAGTCCCTTTCCCAACATTTGTTGTTCTTGTCCCCACCTGATTTCAATACCCCAGGTACCAATAGAAATGCTGGGGACCTGCTCAGGGCAAAGCAGTGAGACTGTCACTTCCTGTGTTGTCCTCATAAGGGTCTGTCAGAACGACGGCCTGTTGTTCCTGCCCAGTCGTGTTCTGGGACTGAAAGCAGGTGGTGATCTCATTGCCCTGAGTTCAAGATATAGCTTCAGGGAACCCTGTCTGCTCACTTACTCTTCTGACTGGTAGTGTGCCATGCTCATAGTGTTCGGTCACTCATTACAAATCCTTTCAAGTCAGTCTATTACTTGGCAGTGTGCTGGGTTCTGGGTCTGTAGAAATAATTCTAATATTCGTGATCTCTACCCTCTTGGAGCTTAGAGTCCATTTGGGAAGACATTGAGCATATCCTTAGAAAGGTGCCCATGCTTGCATCTGCAGAGGATCTTAGTGTAACCCTCCTCCTGCGCAGGGAGATCAGGCTTGCGAAGCCGCTTTGCTGCACTGCAGCCCTGAGGACTGGAGAGCACAGTTCCTCCAAGGGACCAGGTCAGGGTTGCTGCAGCCCTGGATCTGTGCTCTGCCTAGAGGTGGAGAGCCTTCTGGGTGTGAAGGGGAGACCAGAATGTTATGCGAAGGGATATGTTTTCTCCTCCCTACGTGAACATCTCACAGTTTTGTGTAGTGGGGGGGATGGGAGAATCCCTGATTATTATATTATCTTTGTAACATTTGATCTCTAACACCCTAACCTTACTTTCAAGGATTAGGGATAATTTTACCAGACTTTGTTATTATTCATGAAAGTCTTCTTTTTTGTAAAATTCAAATAGCCATGTAAGAGCATCTCCAGAAAACAAACTGTCCTCTATATTTGAAACTAAAATTATCTTTTTTTACTAAAACACATACTAAAGTTAGACTTAATGTATAGCACTATTTTTATAAATTGATTTGACTCAAAGTTTTAAAAGCATATATTCCCTTTAAGAGATAAAGAAAACTGATATTCATTAGATAGTCACATGTGTAGTTGTGTCATTCAGTTTAGCCATTTTATTACTGTTTATGTGAACACTGAATACTTATTGTAGGCCAGGCATTGAGCCCAGGTACTAGAGTAATACATGAAAAAAGACATGCTATATGTGGTGTTATACCATGTCAACATACTATCTAATCTAATAATAGACAAATATGCAAATTGACCGCACCTTCGCTACACCCAAGCCACACCCACCAACCAAGCCACGCCCACCAGCCAATCAGGATGAATATGCAAATTATCCAAACAAAGATGACGGCTAATTTGCATATCGCAACAGCGTAGAAAGAAGCCAAGAGCTGCAGAAGGGAGCAAAGCTGCAGAGAAGCAAGCAAGCTGGGGGGGGGGGGGAGAAGGGAGGAGCGGAGGCGGGGCCGGGAGAGAAGGAAGTTGAGCACGCAGGGCCGGGGGAGAAGGAAGGAGAGCAGGCTGGCGGAGAAGGCGGGGCGGGGGGAAGGGAGGAGCGGAGGCGGGGCCGGGGGAGAAGGAAGGAGAGTGGGCTGGCGGAGAAGGCGGGGCGGGGGGAAGGGAGGAGTGGAGGCGGGGCTGGGGGAGAAGGGAACAGCAGGCGGGCTGGCGGAGAAGGCGGGGCCAGGGGAGAAGGGAGGAGCGGAGGCGGGGCCGGGGGAGAAGGGAACAGCAGGCGGGTTGGCAGAGAAGGCGGGGCCAGGGGAGAAGGGAGGAGCGGAGGCGGGGCCAGGGGAGAAGGAAGGAGAGCGGGCTGGCGGAGAAGTCAGAAAAGCAAGGGGGCTGGCGGAGATCGCGGGGCGGGGGACAAGGGAGGAGAGCAGGCAGGGTGGGGTAGAGTGCAGCAGGAAACCCTATTGCAGGATTTTTCCTGCAACGGGAACGCTAGTCTGTATTATAAAAGGCCAGTGGCCGGAATGCCGGAACGACCAAACGACTGGTCACCAGGAGGTGCATTGATGGGTACCGCGGTGGCGGCAGGAGGGACTCTGGGTCTCATGTGATTTCACGCACAGCGGCAGGAGGGACTGTGGGTCCTGCGGTGGCAGTGGGAGGGACTCTGGGTCCCGCACAATTTCGCACACTGGGCCTCTAGTATGTTTATATTTGTAATTATTATTACAAATAAGTGTAAAACGGTGGTGAAAATTACCGAGGAAGTAAAATTTCATTTTGAAGAGCATGGAAGTTTGTAGGTGAAGAAATGGAGGAAGATTGGTTCAGATTGACTTATTACTGGTGCCTGACAACTGAACTATATCATAATACCAATATAGCTTCTTGGATCTTTTTAGTCAGTGCATCAGTTATTTTGTGATTTTTTTCTCCCCCTTACCCCCAAAGAAGTCAACACATAGATTAGCAATAAAGCATTAACTTTGTACTTGGTTTACAAATCACATAACATTGATTAACTTAATGTTTATTCTATTAAGTTTTGAAGAAACCTAACTTTTTGTTGACACAGCTTAATAGGAATATTTAGTAGAATATGTGAGAAAAAGAAAAAAGCTACATAAATATGTTATTAATCTTGATGTATGTTAATTACTTTTGTTTGTTTCCCAAAGGGATGTTCGTCGCTTAGTGGTGGCCATGTCTCGAGCCAGACTTGGACTTTATATCTTCGCCAGAGTATCCCTCTTCCAAAACTGTTTTGAACTAACTCCAGCTTTCAGCCAGCTCACAGCCCGCCCACTTCATTTGCATATAATTCCAACAGAACCTTTCCCAACCTGTAGAAAGGTAGGACTTCTGCATTCTACACAGCTGTATTCTCTTATGGATGATCACATTAGGTAGGAACATCATCAGACAGATCTTCCAATTACTGATTTAAGAGTGTTGCTTGCATTAAGGAACTAAATTAGATTTTCTATATAAAAATAATATATGCCAATATTTATTGAGTACTCACCATGTATCAAGCAATTAGTTCTTTATGTACATTATTTCATCTCAGTAACAGCCCTGCTCAGTAGGTTTTCTTATTAACCCAGTTTTACGCATGAGGAAATTGAGGATTAGAGAAGTAGTTTGGCCGAGCATCTAGTAGATGAAGAATTCGGGATTTGAAAACCCAGGCAGGCTGACTCCAGAGTCCATGTTCATAATCATTGTGTAGCTTTGTAAGGAGACCTTAACAGAGTAATAAATAGTTTAGCTCTTGGAGAAGCCTTAAGAAGCTTACATTCTGGGAAAATGTGGGAGGGAGCAGCACATACACGTATACTTAACAAAAAGTTACACTCAGAGAAATACCACTCCCTCCTCATTCATCCCTGCTTCCAGTTTCCCCTCCCTCCTTCTTTCTTCCCTTTCCTCTCCCCTCCCCCCATAAAAGCAGTCTCTTTAGTTTCTGGTTTATTCTTTATATATTATCTTGGCACAAAGGAGCAGATACCTGTTTATTTTCTTTCTTACATGAAAGTAAGCATACTATATAGACTTGGGCTTTGCCTTCTTATTTAATGAAATGTCTTGGAGATCCATTGGAATTTAAACAAAGCTTTTAAATGTTTACAGTACATTTTTCTCCCTCTTAGAGACAAAACAAGATTAAATTCTGTGTATCTGTTTTATAATAATGCTAAGTACTTTCCAAAAGAGAAAAAGAAATGCTGCTATAGAGGAATTGGAGGAACCGGTGGAGAGATATGATGAGGGTGGGGTCATGTAAAGCCTTGAGTGTCAGTCTCTGAAGTTTGGACACAATCCTATAGCGCTGAGGTTCTCCATCTGTTGTGGGCTGATGATTAAGCAGAGAGATTCCTGACAAGAGGTCTGGGGCAGATCTTGGGGTTAAAAGGATGCCCAGGTGCTTTGAATCCCAAGGGCTACAGGGACACACCTGGTGAAAACTCGGAGTGCAGTTCAGGCAATATGAATGAGGTGAAGTGTAGAAGCTGGTGCTTTGCACAGCACCATGGATTCAGGCCTGGGGACTCTGCTCAGGAGGCTGTGGGGATGGGCAGTGAGGGCTGAGCAGCTAGCACTGCCTCCCAGAAGAGGCAGCTCCCCAGCAAAGCCACCTGAAAATAAGCAAACGGATCAAAACAAAAAACCCTCCTGTTTTGAAGGCAGTGTTGTGGTTATAGCAGCATGGGAGCCTCTGCACACAGATGCTGTGACCTTTGCAGAAAGTGACCATTATCAGAAGAACACCTGCTTACATGCGTGCCTGCCACCCTGCCGAATTCTGGGAAATGCTATTTAATGTACTGAATATTTCTAACTTTATGTGCCTCAAATAATTGGCCACTTTTATTTATTTATTTCTTGATAAAAGTTTTTTACCTTTATGGTTTTCTGAAATTTTCCTGTAGTAAGAAAGGGGAGACTTTGTATGATAGATTATAAATAGGAAAGTTGTTCATCTTTATTCTAATATGGTTTAGGAAGAAGTGCAAATTTTGTACTTTCTCATTTACTTTACCTGAACCAATAGAAAGCATTGTTTCTGAGATTGTGGTCAGATACTACTCCACTCTAAGCACCTCATTCTGTCTCAGACACTGAATGTACATCTCTGGGGCCAGGGCCAGGCCTCTGATTGAACATTCTCCCCCAGATGGTCCTGATAGATACACAAAGTTGACACTTTATACTACTGTTTGCCAACATTTCTGACTGTATATGCATTCTTTATTAGTAAAAATTCCTTTTGAATGTTCGCCTTCATGACTGACAGTCTAGATATTGTTAGCTTCTTATTTTTTAGAAAAACGTAAGTAGGAAGAACAGTTTTAACATTTTATTTCTGAATCTTGAGAATTGCCTTTGGAGCATATACAGTATTAGGAACCATTACTTTAGACCAGTGGTTCTCAACCTTTCTAATGCCACGACCCTTTAATACAGTTCCTCATGTTGTGGTGACCCCCAACCATAAAATTATTTTTGTTGCTACTTCATAACTGTAATTTTGCTACTGTTATGAATCGTAATATAAATATCTGTGTTTAGAGGACATAAAGATGTAAGTGTGCGAATACAATAAAGAAGGAAAAAGAGTGATTCAATTTAAATGTAGAAAATGTAGAGATTAGGAGGGAGCTAAGAGTCACTAGCTTTTAATACAATTTCAGGCTGATAAGCTTATGCTTACACATAAAACAGAGAGATGGACACCTATTGGAATGCTAGCTTTTAGTGTTTTTCACTATATTTAACTTCCTTTTTGCCTTTTCTAGAATGGGGAGAGACCATCTCATGAAGTACAGGTAATAAAGAATATGCCCCAAATGGCAAACTTTGTGTACAACATGTACATGCACCTGATACAGACCACACATCACTATCATCAGGTGAGTTTTCTCAGCACTAACTCTTAGTTTTCTTCTTACTAAAGAATCTTATCTGTTGCAGAATATATCATTTTTTAGAAAAAATTTAAGTGTTATTATATTAGTTATATTAGTAATATAGTGATTTGGCATTTTTATACTTTACAATGTGATCACCCCACTAATTTAGGAATCATCTGTCACTGTGCAGGATTATCACAATATTATTGACTGTATTCCCTTCACCTCAGAATAAATCTTTAAATACGTGATTCCTTGTAGAAAACCAACTAAACGAAAATGGGTTGTTAGTATTCATATAATATCCATACTTTCAAAACATCTTTATGTAGGTATAATTCAGCATGCAACAAAATCCACTTATTTAAAGTATACAATTTGATATTCTGACACATGTATATACCTGTGAAACCATCATCACAGTCAAGATAACGAACATATTTCTTAGCCCCCAAAGTGTCCTCATGCCTCTTGGTAAGCCCCCTCATTTTTTACTAATCCCTTTCCCACCGGTTCCAGCAACCAGGCTCAGCATCTAGAGCTGCTCCAGTGTTTGGGTGGGACAGAGTCTCGTACCCTCCCCCTCCCTGCCATGGCTTTGTCCCAGGGCTTGGTTTCTCCCTGCCCCTCACAGAGCTCCTTGATCACCGTTGGCCCTTCTCGACTTGGTGTGTCGGTCAGTCCTAATCAGCCACAGTTTTTCCAGAAGTGTGACAGCAAATTCCTTTGCTAAAAAATCTAATAGGTTTTCATATTATTTTCCTCTCTAGAGATGTAACATGTATTTTGATCATTTGTGATATCCGTGTTGGCATATTCAGCAAAACGTAGGCCATTGTCATCAGAGTTGTTTCATCTGTAACATGAAATGGCCAGCATTATTCTGGAGAACTCTTAAGAGTGAACAGTATCTATTAGGAAGATAATAATGTTAATGTGAGAGCTTAACTTTATAAGCCAATTCTTTTTACTTGAGTTCATTCATACTGATATTTTCCTTTTTTCTTACTTTTTCTATTAGACTTTATTGCAGTTACCACCTGCTATGGTAGAAGAAGGTGAGGAAGTTCAAAGTCAGGAAACAGAAATGGAAACAGAAGAAGAGGGCATGCCTACTCAGGCTGACATCCCCTGTCTAACAGATGCCAGCGTCAGTCACGAACTGTTAGCCTCTCAGCCTGAGGCCACCCCCGGTGAGACGGAGGCCACCCCCGGTCAGACTGAGACCACCCCCGGCCAGACTCAGGCCACCTCCGCTGTCTCTGAGGTCACTGCTGCTGCAGCAGGCCCCGAGGCTGTGCCCACGGAGGCTGGCACCCAGCAAGATGCCACATCTGCCCCAGAGACCAAATAGCCAATGCCAGCCTTTCTTAGGGAGGACATTTCACCTGTAAAGTCAAAGTAAAGTTACTTTTTGTATTTTGTATCTGCTTCTGCCATTTTAAAGGTAATAATGTTCAGTCCTTATTTTTGTTACCTGGTAATCAGTGTTTGTTCTTGGATATATTTTTTAAATTGTATGTATATGAACAACTCCATTTCAGTTCAATCAGAAGGGCAAATAATCATTCCTTTGATATTTTTCTCATTAACTGAGTGTATCTTTAATCATACCTACATTAAAAGAATTTTCTATAAGATATATAGGACATATTTTACATTTTTAGTGAACTTCTATAAAAAAGAAAAAGACAGTGCACTGGAAATAATCATAAATGCCCCTAAGCAAGTGTTGAAATTGGGGAGGAAATAGTTCTATCATAGTATCAGATGCTCAACTTGTTTTGTTTTTAACCTTTCTTCCTTGATGTAAAGGCATTAACAACCATAGCATACAGGTTTCTCAAATCCATCAAAGAGGTTACATGTATTTCCTTCCCGAAAATTTGTTAACAGATCAGAATCACCTAGAGTGTCTGTTTCTTTTTGGGGCCATTCCCAACCTAATGAACGAAAATCTCAGGTGAGGGCCCAGGACTGTGTCCTAGAGCAGGTGCTCCGGATGTTTGAGTTGCTGGCAGAGTGGCATCAGATAAGGCTGGGGAGGCTGAGCCAGGTTTGCCATTTAGCTAAGCAAGAATGTGGCAACTCTATGTGGGCAAGAAGGAAGGCCCGGAGTCTGGACAGTGAGAGCAGTGTGCTGAGACCCTGTGTGCAGGATGGAGCTCACAGGGCACACCGAGGTTCTGCGTTTCCTGCCTGGCTTAGTTCTCTTGGTAGATAACCAGCCACAAAGAGACCTTAAGGTAAAATGTGCTCCAGTTCTGGGAGAGGAAAGAGATGCGGACCTTGCTACTTGAGTGTGGTTTGCAATCAGCAGCATCAGTGTCTATTGAAGGCGTGTTAGAAACGCAGGCATTAGGGTCTACCCCAGACCTATTAAATTTGAATCCGCATTTCCGCAAAGTCCCCAGGTGATTCGTAAGCACTTTGTAGTTTGAGAAGCACTGTACTGAGATTACTGTGCTGTCCTCACATGAATGAGAGGTAGAAGGATGATCTCGAAGGTAGAATTACCTGAGTGACTAAGATTTCCTGACAAGGACTTCTGCTTATAAGGTCCCTGCATGGGTGGCCAGAAAAAGTGAATATTTGTATATGTGGAGGGAGAAATTGCCCACTAGTTCTCTCCCACATTTTGACATCTGCTAGAGTGGCTAAAGGAGGCATTTCTCCCAAAGTATCTCCTCTACTACATGTACTTTAGCCTTGACCATGTCCAAAGAACCTTTGATGAAATAAGAACTGCACACGGCCATTGAAATGCTTCTGATTCTCCAACTTGAAGAAATGATCACTTCATTAGGAAATTAGACCCAGGAAGTCAGGCCAGGGAAGGGTATTTTTGAGTGACTAGTGTTGCTCAGCTCTATCAGGTGGTGGCAGATGTGATTCACTCTCACCTTACAAGTGTCTCATGCCTCAGAATTCTGGTGTAATGTGGGTGAGGGAGGGAAATGGAAGTGGTGGCTGATGAGGGGTGTGAAATGATGAGGAAACTGCCCTAGGAAGGTAGGTTGTCTGCTATCTGGTAAGGATTGAGCCAGGTAGCCAGTTACATGTTGTCTCCGAGTATAAGAATTCGAAAGCAGGTGTTTCAGGCATCTGTGTGAGGACAAGCACCCGCAGAATTACTTTCATTGTAAACATATAGTATCAGGTGAATATATAGTATCAGGCTAAGCAAGAGGGAAGGAGCTTTATGGTATTACTAGAGGCCCGGTGCCCAAATTCGTGCATGGGTGGGGTCCGATTGGGGCCAATTGGGCTGGACCGACCCGGGGCAGGGGCCGTGGGTGGTTGGTGGGCTGGCCCTGCCCCCAATCACGGGGGGTGTGTGTCATGATTAGGGGTGGGGCTGGCTGGGGGAGGGGCCGCAGGTGGTTGGCCGGCCCCACCCCCTGGTCGAACTCCAGTTGAACTCCCAGTTGGTCGTACTCTCGGTTGAGGGGACAATTTGCATATTAGCCTTTTATTATATAGGACTAGTGACCCGGTGCACAAAATTTGTGCACATTAAAAGGGAATTAATTAGAGGAAATATTTTAATATTGCTATTTGCCCTTTATAATAGAAGTGTCAGAGATGAAAGAAAATTAGTAAAATGTATATGAAAACCTTCCTCCTGTCAGAGTCTGGGGCTCACCACGGGAACCAGAGTCAAGTCCTCGCTCACCCACGTGTGCCTCGAAATCACGGAAAACCCGGACCTGGCCGGCCCAACCCCCATTGGACGGCCCCATCCCTGTCAAGCCCCGCTGGGTGGGGGACACAGCCTCAGGTCCCCTGGCCTGGGGCAGGGTGCGTGTCCTGAGGTCCCCCAACCCAGGCCAGGGCAGGGGGCATGCCTTGAGTTCCCCATCAAGCTCCGCTGGGTGGGGGGTGCGGCCTCAGGTTCTGCAGCCCAGCACCAGGGTGGGGGGTGTGGTCTGAGGTTCCCCCGTCAAGCCCTGCTGGGGTGTGGGGCGTGGCCTGAGGTCCCCAAGCCTGGCACTGGGGCGGGGGGCGCAGCCTGAGGTCCCCTGTCAAGCCCCACCAGGCGGGGGGCGCAGCCTTAGGTCCCCTGCCCTGGCCCAGCGCCATGCAGCCTCAGGTCCCTGCTGATTGCTCGTTAAGGCTCATTACGGGAACTCAGCCTCCGCTGTGGGCGCAGCCATTTTGTGTTATGGAATCCCTGCTTCCATGGTGGGCGCAGCCATCTTGACCGTTATGGTGTGATGGTCAATTTGCATATTCCCTCTTTATTAGATAAGATTGCCTGTCCTGGAAAAGAATGATTTTTCTCTCTACCCTTTAGGGATATGAATTATAATACCTGTGACCAAGATAAGCAAACTTTTATGCTACTTTCTCATTAAGTAAATTGTTTTCCAAACACTATAAATCACGGTCTTGCTAGATCACCATATCTTTTTCTTTGCTTCTGATTTCCTGTTAAACTCAAAAGGAAATTTAACTGGAAGATGGGTATGTCCTTTGCATTTGTCAAAAAAATTTTAAAAAGGATTATGGTGGTGGGATTTGAATTATATTAGATTGCGTTATCTCTGGAAAGGCCAATGAGTTGCAGTTAACTATAGAATTTTTAAGGAACTTAAGAGAGCAACTCTTATTTTAAATAATAAGGCTGAATCAAATGGTCTTAGCCAGGGTAGTAACTGTGGAGAGAGGGGTAGAATCCAAGTCCATAGGCCTAGGATAGGATTTGGTTTATTTATAAATCTGAGAGTTTTCTGTTTAATTTAGAGTAAGCACAGACACAGGTACTCTTCGCCTGGAGACCACTTCACATTAGTGTTCCCGTTGCTCTTCCTGTGTTTCATATCTGAATACGCAATGATTTGGACTCTATTTTTAAAAGCCAAAAAGATGCATGCAAAGAGAATGAGCATGAAATGAAGCAATTCAAGAATTTAGATTTTTTTCCCCTGAAAAATGCTGAGTTAAGAAAGTTTGTTACCAGAGTTGAAAATAAATAGCTCCATTGGTTTGGGCAAATGAATGACAAGATCTAAACATTATCGGGTCTCTAGAAGTGATGATAAAAGTTGAGATGTTTTGCTAGATCCTGGGAGAAATGGGCCATTTGTGCTCCCATATAAAATGAAGTGTTTTGTGATCAGGAGACAGCATGATGTTATAAAACAGACCTCGGACTCACTCAGACCTGGCTCAAATTTTAACCTAATTTACTCATCAGCATTTGGGTTGACCTTGGACTGGTTTTATAACCAGTCTAAGCCCCAGTTTTCTTTACGTACAAAATAAGGAAAAGATTTGTTTGTTAATGAGGTGATGTTCATGAAAACATCTGGTATCTAGGTGCTCAGTAAATATTAGTCGCTCTCTCTCCTCTTTTCCCTGAAGCTTTGAGACAGTGTAGGATTTGCAACCAATCCTCTGATGTGGGTGCTTAGCTCTGCCCCATCCAGGGCGCATGGAGCAGGATGAAGAAGGGACATGGGTGGAATTGACCTTTGAGGATCAAGAATCACGCCCCCTGATTGGGAACCTGAGTCAGTCTGGCATGGCATGGAGGGTGGTCTCTGTGGAACTAGAGTTCTGGCAGCACAGCGTAATGGGAGGGAAGGCATGGCTGCTGTGCAGCATCCGACGGACTGATGACTTCCATCGTCCTGAATCCTGTACTCCCTACCCCCAAATCATTATATTGTTGCAGTTATTTAGTTTCGTGCCTTGAATATACTTTTTCTTTTTTATCTTGAAGCCCCTCAAATGGTATTTTTATAGGTGTTTCTTCAATTAAAATAAGATTTAAAAGATTTTTTTTTTTAATGCTGACCCTTTTGCATCAGCCAATAGAGCAATTAAAGACAAGCATTGCCTTGCTTCCCGTGAAGAGTGCTTGGCAGTTAGCCTTTGTAATCATGAAGCAATCATGTTAATAGATGTTTAAGAATAATACAACTGGCACAGTACTGAGCCACGGATGGAGATGAGCACATGAGACTGTTTTCCTTCATCCCTTGGTGCTCTTTCGTACCCAAGAAAGGGGTTCAATTCAGTGGGACCCAGAAACTTTCGATGCTTTAGTTTTTCTTCCTAGGAACCAACTGGAGCTCAGTCCTGGAGCATGATTCAAAGGCAGCATGGCTACTGCTGACCGACACTTGGCAGCTTCAGTCAGTTGCTCTCTCCCTTTTGGCTTATACTTATTTCAGTGGCCACATAAACTTTTGCACTTACATACAAATGTGGCTGATCCCACTGTTTCTCAATATGTATTACAGGAAACACTGGTCTTGAAGCATACTCTGAAAAACATGCTCCATGGTCAAATAAGTTTAGGAAACGTAATGAATTATTATTTCCCTTTTGTCGAATCACAGTGTATTTCTAGTTAACTAAGAGTTCTGAGAATTTCTGCTAGAAAAAGAAATCATGTTTAACTCAGCATTTCTCAAACTTATTTGACCATAGAACTTTTTTAAAAAAGTAAGACACCTTAGGGAGCTAGCTCCACAGAACACAAGTTGGAAACTAATACTTTTACAGAAGCAATTGAACTCTGATTGCTTCTTAGAATATTAAGGGGTCATAATATGCCATCCTAAAATATGCCACTTTGGCATAAAGATTATTTTGAGTTGAAGGCAGTTGAGAAGCAATAGATGCAGGAAGAACTCTGGGTTACTTCTGCCCCAAAGCAGGACGTAGATTTTCCTTTGTAAAGGTGTCCCCTCTCCTTTGGTCTTTGTTACTGAAAGAGATGACACTGAGATGAGCCTACATTAAAAAACACCTTCCCTGCCGAAACTGGTTTGGCTCAGTGGATAGAGCGTCGGCCTGCGGACTCAAGGGTCCCAGGTTCGATTCCGGTCAAGGGCATATACCTTGGTTGCAGGCACATCCCCAGTAGTGGGTGTGCAAGAGGCAGCTGATCGATGTTTCTTATTGATGTTTCTAACTCTCTATCCCTCTCTCTTCCTCTCTGTAAAAAATCAATAAAATATATTTAAAAAAAAACCAAAACACCTTACCTAACATAATCCTTATTTTCCATCAGTTTCCCCATATATTTACTCTTCCACAACTCACCCCCTCTGGAAGCCCACCCCCCTTTTCCTTTGCCTATTTACTTCACAATTTATCACCCTTTGTCAAAACAGTACATGAGCTTCCAAGTCTTACTGCTTCTTTTGACTTTTCACTTTTCTGTGTAGCCCCCGTGGAAGTAAAATTTAAAATATCAATTAAATTTGCTTTTATGAATTTGACCATTTTGTTTTTGTTTTTTTCTTCTGGTTTTTAGTTCAGTCATTTACAAGTATGTATGCTCTTTCTCCCGTTAATCTATCTTTTATGAGTCTAATTCACAGGCCCCAGCCACAGACGGACGTTAAGGTAGAGAGAAAGTTTTTCCTCGCCTTAAAAAAAAAAAAAAAAAAAGACTAATACATTTTTTTTAAGTAACCAGGGGCTGAAGTAACACAGCTGAAGAAGAAACTAGAGGTGATTTGTACAGAATGTCATATTGTATTGTAATTTGTTGAGTGTCATGTGGTATTAATAGCAACATCCCGAAAATGCATATGAATAAAAGTTTGATCAATGTACCATGACATTTCTTCATGTGAGTCTCCGACAAAAAGGTCACTGAGCATTCTTTGTTTTACTTTTAAGTTTAGACTTCAGCGTTTCACCTTAGGCTCTTCTCATTTCTTACCATGAAGGTTTAAATGTTTGTTTCCTTTGAAAAGTTTAAGTTTTAAAAGGGAAAGGAATGGCCAATAGGGATGGCAGAAATAATAGAAAAATTAAGGCAACTATAAAGAAATGAAGAAAATTCCCCTTTATGAGAATGTTAACATAGAGGACCCCAAAAGTTGCCTCGTTGTGAGGCAACTTCCTATTCTCTGGGTTGATCTCCAGAGATGACTATCTTCACGATCCCCTTCTCCATCTTTGTCTTACATGATTGCTCACTCATCCCACACATTTCTTCTTGCAGTAAGTCTGAGTAAAAGAATCAATGGTAGCCACTTCTTGGGAGATGCCCTGAGTAATATTAAGCTCTTTTGAGAAACCAATTTTATTGACATTTTTCAAAAAGTCAAGAGTTCTGGTTAGGAATTGGTCATATAAAATACTACCTTTTTCTTCTTTCGATCATGGTCCATTTGGCCATTTGGGGGCAGGGATCCTTCTGGTTTTTAATTTAGTTCTTTACAAATAAAGGTGCTTATTATATCACTGTATTTTCATTGCCCCCTTTTCTAGCAGCACCTTCCAGTGCTGGTTTCTTCTATTCCCAGACTGCCCCAAGAATAGTGGTGGAACAGGAGACCTGGTTAATTTGCATTTTATTTTGCTGGTTGACTACTTTCCACAGAAGTGAGTTGAGTTAAATATGATGAAAAGTTGGAAGATGCCTTTGACATTACCTAATTCTTGTGCAATCATAGACTACTGAGCACCTCCTGTATGTTTGACAGGAAACAATGCCAGAAATGGCCCCACTGATTCATCGATGAGAACACTGAGGCATGGATGGTTTTCCTAGGACACCACAGTCGATTGAACCAGGACTAGACCCACCATCTGCTTTTCAGGCAAATCCCTTACCATTGCTGTTCTTTAAACTTACTTGAGACAAAGTATAAAGAGCAATACTTAACTGTGCGCATGATTCTACCAAAGAATTCCTCCCAAGGTTAGAATACCAGAGAGGAGACTACCTTGCCAGAATCAGAACAGGAAATAAGAGGTCTCTGGAAAGTATGCTTCAGTGTTTACAGTGTTTAGACTTATGGGTGAAAGCCAAATTAATACTTGCTTTGGTTTGGAAAAGATCTGAGGAACGTAATGGGAAGGGTCTCTAGTAAATAGTACTTAATCTGTGTCTCCAAAATGCTAGTTAATTATCCTAAAGCCATTTGATTTTTAAGAAAAGGTTAACAATAGTTTGTAAAGAATCCAACATATAATAAGGGGAAAGATAGGATTTACCAAGACGTGCACTTTAAATTATCATTATACATCCAACTGGTTCAGCCTCCCAATTTAATTACTTACACATTTCCAGCATTAGCGCATTTGAGAGCTACCAGTAAAATGAACATTGAGTTAAAGTTCTCAGGAGTAAAATCTACTTTTAAATAACTGAAAGTAATCAGTTGTGATATGTTTTTTAGAGGCTACCATTGCACCTTTTGATCTAGTTGAACTCATTAAATAAATGGTGGGCTCATCTGAGCAAGCAGAGAATGTATCTCCTCTGCAGAAATATAGTCCTAGCTTTGATGAAAAGTCATGACTGTCAGCTGGCATTGATACTTAAATTGATCAGGTGGTTTTCTTAAATTGCCATAATATTAATATTGGGCATGGGAAGTGAACTTACTTGTTCTTGTCTACAATTAACAGTTACAGCCCTAGCCGGTTTGGTTCAGTGAATACAGTGTTGGCCTGCAGGCCAAAGGGTCCTGGGTTTGATTCTGGTCAAGGGCATGTACTTTGTGTTTTTTTTAAATAAATCTTTATTGTTTATTACAATTGTTTCTCCTTTTTTCCCCCGTATCTCCCCATCACCCAGTTCCCTCCCCCCCCCGTTGTCCTTATCCATAGGTGTATGATTTTTGTCCAGTCTCTTCCCATACCCCCCACACAGACACCCCTTTCCCCCTGAGAATTATCAATCCACTCCCATTCTATGCCTCTGATTCTATTATGTTCACCAGTTTATTCTGTCCCTCAGATTTTTAATTCACTTGATTTTTAGAATCACTTGTTGATAGATATGTATTTGTTGTTCATAATTTTTATCTTTACTTTTTTCTTCTTTTTAAAGAATACCTTTCAGCATTTCATATAATACTGGTTTGGCGGTGATGAACTCCTTTAGCTTTTTCTTATCTGTGAAGCTCTTTATCTGCCCTTCAATTCTGAATGATAACTTTGCTGGGTAGAGTAATCTTGGTTGTAGGTTCTTGCTATTCATCACTTTGAATATTTCTTGCCATTCCCGTCTGGCCTGCATAGTTTCTGTTGAGAAATCAGCTGACAGTCGTATGGGTGCTCCCTTCTAGGTAACTAACTGTTTTTCTCTTGCTGCTTGTAAGATTCTCTCTTTGTCTTTTGCCCTTGGCATTTTAATTATGATGTGTCTTGGTGTGGTCCTCTTTGGATTCCTCTTGTTTGGGGTTCTGTGCGCTTCCTGAACCTGTAAGTCTATTTCTTTCACCAGGTGGGGGAAGTTTTCTGTCATTATTTCTTCAAATAGGTTTTCAGTATCTTGCTCTCTCTCTTCTGGCACCCCAAAAATTCGGATATTGGTACGCTTAAAGCCATCCCGGAGGCTCCTTATGCTATCCTCACACTTTTGGATTCTTCTTTCTTTCCGCCTCTCTGGTTGGGTGTTTTTTTCTTCCTCATATTCCAGATCTTTGGTTTGACTCTTCGGGTGCGGTGGTCTACTCTGTATATTCTTTATTTCAGACAGTGTATGCATAATTTCTGACTGGTCCTTTTCCATTTGTTTGGTATTCTCATTTAGGTCCTTGAAGGTCTCTTCAAGTTTCTCAGCGGTTTTTAGAAGATTCTTGAGTAACTTTATAAATATGGTTCTGAACACTGTGTTGTCCATTAGTTTGCTTTCATCTATCTCTCCTACTTGTGACATACTTCGATGTCTCCACATTTTGGCTGCCTCCCTGTGTTGATGGAGTGGCTTTGTGTGGCCGGTGACCTATAGGGGCCGGTAGCTCAGTTTCCCCAATCACCCTAGGTGGTCGCTCTTGGTACTCCCCTTTGTGGGCCGAGTGGAAAGTCTTGGTGTAGTTAAAAGCCCTGATTGCTGTTGGGAGGAATTGACCTCTGGTCCAATTGGTTGTGAGGGCCTGCTGTGTCTATAACGGAAGAATTGCTGTGCTGGAGACACAGTAAGGCTTTGGTGCTCACTGAGTCTGCCTCTTGAATGTGTCCCTTATAAGAGTGGTTAAAATCTGGTGTCATCCACACTGACAGAAAAGTCACTCTCTCCGACCGATGGCCGAGAGTCCCGTAGGCATCTGGGTCCCCTGCGTGTCCCCAGAAACTGGAGTTCAGAGTGGTTGGGATTGTTGGTATCACTGGCGGGAGTTGATCTCCAAGCCAGTTGGCTGTGAGGATCAGCAGTGTCTCCGCTGGGAGAGCTTCTGTGCTCAGCTTGGATGGGGCGGAGTCTCAGGGTGGCACAGACAAGCTTTGGTTTCCCGTCTGCTCCGCCCTAAGAGGGGCTGTTTCTCCGTGCCCGAATTAATGGCTGTGCGCCTCTGAGAGAAGGCAGCTTTCGAGCCTCTCCTGCTGCCTAACAGACCAGTTTCTCCCCAGCTGGGGCTGGATTTCAGTGCAGACCGGAGGTTTTGTTTTTCTCCCGAACGAGAAATCCAGTCACTGGGAGGGCTGTGCTCAGCTTGGATGGGGCGGAGTCTCAGAATGGCGCAGACAAACTTGGTTTCCGTCCACGCCGCCCTAAGAGGGGCGGATTCTCCGTGCCCGAATTAATGGCAGCGCGCCTCTGAGAGAAGGCTGCTCTCAAGCCTCGCCTGCTGCCAAACAGCCCAGTTTCTCCCCGACCACAGCTGGATTTCAGTGCAGTCGGGAGGTTTTGTTTTTCTCCCCAACGAGAAAGCTAGCCACGCAGCATCTGTTGCCCTCCCTCTCCACGCGCTGCGAGCAAGCCTGCCACGTATTCAGCCGCCCGCCCTTTCCGCGCTCACGGATCTCCGCACCTCCACGGCTCCTGAGGCTCAGCGTCCCCCTCTCTGTTTTTCTCTAGTTGTAGGTTTTCCACTCTGCCAGCTTTCCGGTGGTTCTGGACGGTGTGCACTCTGTTTTCCAGTTGTAGTTTCAAAATTGTTGTGGTAGGCAACAATTAGATGTTTACCTTGTGAAGGGCATGTACTTTGATTGCAGGCTCCTCCCCACCCCGGACCTGGTCAGGGCTCATGCAGAAGGCAACCAATCGATATGTTTCTCTCACATCAATGTTTCTCTCTGTCTCTCCCTCTCTCTTCCACTCTTCCTAAAAATCAATGGAAAAATATCCTCCGGTGAGAATTAACAAAAACAAAACAAAACCAAAAAGAATGATAGGAATTACCTGCCTGTGACCTGGCTAGCTTGAAGTGTTGAATGCAGGTCAAATGAATGCAAAGTACTCTTACTTGGTGCTCTCAGATTTAAAGTATCAGCTAGGAGGAGTTTCTGAATTAGCGGGACCTCGCATGAGCAGGAGGTGCTACATCTCAGTAGGCACTTAGGGATCCTGAGGGATACATTTGATAACATATTGTATGAAATGTTCACATTTATCTTTAGAACAAAATGGCACTAGAAGAAGGAGTGTTTTTTTTGTGTGAAATATACAGACTCTTGGTTCAGATGTCAACCATGTGTGACCACTTTTTTCTGTTAGTTAATTTTTTACCGAAGTATATTAAACATACAGAAAAGAACACAAGTCATAGGTGAACAACTCAATAAATTTTTATAAAGTGAATACAGTCATATAATTATCACCCAAATCAAGAAATACAACATTGCCAGATCTCCAGAAGTTTCCTGTTGGGCCCCTACTGGCCATTCCCTGCCATAAGAAAGATCCCCCTTTTCTGTCACCAATAGTTATTCCTGTTTTTGGGTTTTATGTAAGTGGAATCATACAGAATGTACTTTTTTTTGTGTTTCCTTAAATAGATATTTCTGTGTAATGTGAGGTAGGGACCAAGATTAACTGAGCACTATTAATTAGAAGACCATCCTTTTTTTTTTTTTTAACATATTTTTTATTGATTTCAGAGAGGAAGGGAGAGGGAAAGAGAGATAGAAATATCAATGATGAGAGAGAATCATTGATCAAAGGCCTCTTGCACACTCCCTACTGGGGATCGAGCCTGCAAACCAGGCATGTGTCCTTGACTAGAATTGAACCTGGGACTCTTCAGTCTGCAGGCTGACGTTCTATCCACTGAGCCAAACCGGCTAGGATTAGAAGACCATCCTTTACCTCACTACCCTGTAGTGTCACCTCATCATAAATCAAGTATATGTGTGGGGTGTGTTTCTGGAATTGTTTCAATGGTATATTTTTCTATTCTTGTACCAACATTTCACTGTTTTAATTACTATAACTTTATAATAAATCTTGATACCTGGTTGTGTAATCTTTTAGCTATATTCTTCAAGATATTGGCTATTTTTAGTCTTTGTATAAATTTTAGAATCATCCTGTCAATTCTACAAAAAAATTATTTTTAACTTTTTGGGATTTTTATTTGAATTGTATTGACTCTATAGATAAATTTTATGAAAATTGCCATCTTTACAATCTAGGAATATATCTCTCTTCATTTACTTAGGTCTTTTTAATTTCAATAAAATCTTGGCCATCTTTTGTTAAATTTATTCTTAGTATTCGATCTTTTTATGCTATGGTAAATGATACTTTTAATTACATTTAGTAATTATTTGTTACTGGGATATAGAAATGCAATATATTTTTGTATGTTGGTATATAGCAATCTTGAATTCACTAATAGTTTGTAGATTCTTTTGGATTTTATACATGCATAATTACATCATCTGTGAATAATGGTAGTTTTATTTCTTCCTCTTCAATCTTTATACTTTTTATTTCCTTTTTAATCTATATGTCTTTATTTTTCTTTTCTGCTTTATTGACCTATTGAGAGCCTCTAGCACAATGTTGAAGAGAGGCAGTCACATTAAGTATCTTTGTATTTTCCCAATCTTAAGAGCAAAGCTTTCAATATTTCACCGTTAAGTATAGTGTTTGCTGTGAGTTTTTGTGATACTCTATCAGAAAACCATTTGATTTTTAAGCAAAGTCAGAACAGGTTAAGAATAGTTTTAAAAGAGTGTAATATACAATAAGGGGAAAGATAGGATTTACCAAGACTTGCACTTTAAATTTCCATTATACATCAACTGGTTCAGCCTCCCGATTAACTCTACTTATCACAAACTAGAATTGTTTCCTAGTTTGCCAAGTGTTCAGAACCAATGAAAGACACTGAAGATAGATTTTTTGGACAAAATATCAATTGATGTTTACTGGGTATTTAGTATATGCCAGGTACTGGGCTTTTTTTTACATGCTTTGTCTCATTTAATCTTCTCAATAACCCTGAAACTTAGGTAGTACTTTAAAGTCCCCATTGTACAGATGAGAAAATTTCTCTAAGCCTTATTTGTCCAAAGTTACAGAACTTATAAGAACTGGAATTTGAACTTTGACTCCAAAGTCCATCATTCTCTAAGCTGTTTTAAAATATAACCATTTTGTTATGTTTGTGTACAAAGGCCTGGCTCAGAGATAGATTGTATGGTTTATGATGCTATTGGAAAAGTTGTTTTGTGATACTGAGATCATAAGTCATAAGTATTCTTTTTTATCTATTAGATGGAGAGCCATGGAATGAGTTTGCTTCAGCCACTTCTTTGGTTCAGTCACCGTGGTTATGAATTTATTGACATCATTCTTATTTAAACACTAGAGGCCCGGTGCATGAAATTCGTGCACTGGAGGGGGGTGTCCTTTAGCCCAGCCTGCACCCCCTCCAATCTGGTACCCCTCAGGGGATGTTGGACTTCTGGTTTAGGCCCAATCCATAGGATCCATCAGGCCTAAACTGGCAGTCGGACATCCCTGTCACAATCCGGGACTGCTGGCTCCCAACTGCTCACCTGCCTGCCAGCCTGATCAACCCCTAACCACTCCTCTGCCAGCCTGATCAACGCCTAATTGCTCCTCTGCCAGCCCGATTGCCCCCAACTGCCCTCCTCTGTTGGCCCGGTAACCCCCAACTGCCCTCCCGTGCCGGCCCGGTTGTTCCCAACTGCCCTCCCTCCTCTGTTGGCCCAGTAACCCCCAACTGCCCTCCCCTGCCGGCCCGATTGTCCCCAACTGCCCTCCCCTGCCCGGTTGCCCCCAACTGCCCTCCCCTGCCAGCCTGGTCGCCCCTAATTGCCCTCCCCTGCAGGCCTGGTTTCCCCCAACTGCCCTCTCCTGCCAGCCTGGTCGCCCCTAACTGCCCTCCCCTGCTGGCCTGGTCACCCCCAACTGCCCTCTCCTCCTGGCCTGATCGCCCACAACTACCCTCCCCTGCCAGCCATCTTGTGGCGGCCATCTTTGACCACATGGGGGTGGCCATCTTGTGCAAAGGCATGAGGGTTAATTTGCATATTAACCTCTTTATTATATAGGATACTTTAGTTCCTTATGAATCCAGTGTTATTGAAATCTCCATTGGCATTAATTCCTAATTTCTGCCATGGTGCATTTAATTTAGAATACCACAGGGCTATGTGCTCATGATCATTTCATTGTTTATTCCAAGAGTCCGTATTCCTCTAGCAGCAGAAGAGAACCCAACAGACACTATTTCATCTCTGCAGAATCTGGAGTTGCCAGTTGTCAGCTCTGCTTATGTAATTCAGAAGAGCACTTAACACTGTTTAACAGACTTTTGCACGGAGAGGGCCTGGGTGTGCAGCACCCTGCCAAGTACCCTTGGTTATGGAGAAAAACCATTTGTATTTGAAAATTGCAAATCAGCCAGGCAATCACCACACAGAAATAGCCCCCATGAAAAGAAAGCAGTGCTATATTTGAAGCCTTAATCATGTATATTTATAGGCCTGAGTTTAGTTCTATTGGGAAATGTTCACATTATACAGTAACATAGTGATTACCAACATGCTCAGAGGGGGAGGGGAGGGATGTTTGAGCCATTTAAGTTTTATGAGTAATGGGGAATTAGTCACAAAGAATTTTCCTGTCCACCCTTTGCTGAATGCCTTTCAAAAATTGCTTTAGTCAGCCCATAAGCTCAGAAGGCCCCTTGTGAGGGGAGCAGTATGGAAGTGGGTTCTCACCAGATTTGTACATGAAAAGCCACCATTAGAGACCCAGTCTATGCTTAGGACCCTTTCCCACATTAAAATGAAAAGCACTCGGGTTGGCTAACAAACTGCTCATATTACTATTTTAGAACCCAGTATTAATAAGTTTATCAGGATACTTCCTGAGGGAAGATTTGAAAAGATACGATCCTTGAGGGCCTTCGGTACCTGGAGTGAGAGCAAGTCAGCTGTTTCCAAATGCTGCCCTTCAGTGAATACTGTCACTGATCTGTGATGACCCAGCATTTTGTTGACAGATTCACACACGAAGAATGACTCATCAGCTTCCTCACCTTCACACCTGCTTCTGTGGCATTTGCTATCTCCCCGTGTAGTCACTCCGGCTGGTTTCCCAAACACTGAGCAAACACTTGAAGGATTAGAGGAAAGGAGACCTTTGGAAACTAGAGGAAGAATATTCCAGGCAGAGGAAATAGCAGCGTGAAGGCCCTGACCCGGGACCTGGCCAGGGTGTCTAAGGTGAATGAGGGGACAGTGGAAGGAAAGGGAGGCCAGAAGTAATGTGTTGGCATTTTCCACTGTTCAAATGAGAAGGTTTAGAGTTGGCTTTGGCATCTTTTTCTGCCTCTGTGTTTTAGTTAGCTTCTTCCCCAAATGCTCAGAAACATTTCTTGCAATTGTGATCCCCCCCCCCCCATCTCTATTCCCATTGCTGTGGCAAAAGATCAGTTCCTCCTGGAGTCTCGGGGCTTTCCTTTCACGCCACGTATCTGAGCATGTGGTTGCTCTGTGTACTGTCCTCAGGGGCTCCCCATGCTCCATACCAGCACTATCCAACAGCTTTCTGCAATGACAGAGATGTTCTCCAATCTGTGCTAAGGTCCACAGGTGCATTGGAAAGGTGGCTAGTGAGACTGAGAAACTGAATCTTACATTTTATTTAATTTTAGGTAATTTATATAGCCACATGTAGCTAGTGGCTTCAATATTGAGGCATTTCTATGGTTTTTAACCTTTTAAGAAAGTCATATTGCCCTTTTGTTGCTGGGCAGAAATCAGGTTCTTCCATGGGATTTTGAGGACAGCATTCCAAGGACCCAAGTACAGGAGATTGTGTGTGGCAAGGTTTATTCCCAAAGGCTGCCCCTCCTGAGTTCCCAATGCCCCATCTCCCTCGTCATGCCATGGAAAGAGTCCAACCGCATCTTCATCAAGGCCAAAGCAATGGCCCGTGTCCAGAGTTTCTGTTTCATATTAAAGCAGAGTCCTTTTTGGAGCCCCTGCAGCCGGCCAAGGGCCCCAGGTGGCCTAGACCCGCATGGTTGCTTATGGAGAGAACTTGAGAGTGCAGAGGCAAGTGCGTTATGGGCTGAGGGAGGGAGAGAGGGAGAGAGAGAGAGAGAGAGAGAGAGAGAGAGAGAGAGAGAGAGATCCCCTGGGGTTTTAACCAGGAGGATTTTCAAAGTAACCAATCAACTTCCCAGTCTTTCCTGGGCTTCTGATGGGTCCACCCCTTAGCCAATGATCCCTTTCCCAGGTTAGACTGACAGGCCTCTAAGGTCAAGCACCTCCCCTTGCCCCATTTTGACAATCCAGTACTGGAGGGGGAAATGGAGGGTGTTAATCCCCTTGGAGGGGCGATGCTATGCTCCCCTGGGGCGTGGGTTGTGTATGAAGCTGTAGCTTCCTGGGGAAGCAAGTAGGCTCCGTGTCTGATTCCCTTTGCTTTCTTCCTAATATCTAGCCACCTAAGGTAACACTTCAGGAATCTAATGAAAACTTAATTTTTCTTTAGCAATTCAGTTAAATAGTTTTCCTAGAATTCCTTTTTTTCAATTTCTTAATTTTTATTTTTCAATTACAGTTGATATTCAATATCATTTTAATTAGTATGTGTAGTGGTTAGACATTTATATAATTTACAAAGTGGTCCTCCTGATAAATCTAGTACCTACCTGGCCCCATACATAGTCATTACAATATTATTGACTATATTCCCTATGCTATACTTTATATCTCTGTGACTATATTCTAACTACTTATTTGTACTTCTTAATCCTTTCACCATTTTCATCCAGCCCCCTTACCCCCATCCCATCTGGCAGCCATCAGTTTGTTCTCTGTTATCTAGGAGTGTTTTTTCCTGGAATTCTAATAGTTCATGATTCCATGGAGCCCATCCACAGATCCCTGGTTAAAATCCCTGGCCCACGAGTGAAGTCCAAGCCCATTTCCGGGGCTGAGAAATGGATAGCGTGTGGATAATGACCTCAGTCTCAAGCTAGATTGGATGGGTGGATTGTCCTGAGCTCCTGGAGGGGTCACTGATGACCAGGAAAGGAGGCGGGGTCGGTCCCAGCACATCAGTATGAAACGTCAGGCAGCACCGCGTGGGAGGTGAGCAGAGCAGAACAGATGGGAAATGCGGTGCCGGAGGGGCAGGGCCACACAGTCCACGCTGGAGGTCGTGGGGGCGTGCTGCCAGTGCTTCAGCCACACCCGAGTAATTACCACCGTTTCTCCCCGTCTCCAGCCACCCAGCGTGGGCTAGTAGTTTGGAGTCAGGAGAACCTAACAAAAGTTGCCGAACTGGCTCTGCCACTCGCTAACTGGGTGACCCTAAACCACACTGCATTAGTTTTCTCATCTGCACAGTTAGGGTAATAATGCCTTTCTAGAAGAGCTGTTATAAGGATGAAATATTTTGACAATGGGAATCGACTAATAAAATGCAGCCACATAGTGGAACTCAATAAATAGTGGCTGTCATCACCATTAATATCGTCTATCTGAATGGTGGTGTTACCACATGATGCTACAGTTACTGGCTTATAAATGTGGATTCCAGAGTAACGTTCCTGTTTCAAGCCGATTAGAAGCCACCTGATATGAAGAAGGAGCACATGGCCTGGCTTGCTAGTCAGAGAAGTTATTTGGTTAAAACTTTAGGGCACCCTTACTGCGTATCCCACCCTTCCATCAGATGGACCAGCAATATAATAAATATGTACCATCCAGACCTGCTTTGCATGGCTTAAAATGTCCAAAAAGATCTGATCAAGAATGTTCTTTCTCAGTCCTGGCACTGTCCAAATCCTCTGCTTTTTGCATACCTTGCTTGGTTTAGCAGACCAGTGTCAGACAGCATGTGAGGTGGTGTGGGGAAGCACGGGACTTTGTTGGAAGGTCTGGAAGGAGGATTCCCCGAAAGGTCGGGGCCTCTAGGGGGACCTGGCCAAAGGCAGCCCCTACCTTGACTTTTCCAAACTAGTCCGATCCCCTGGGTGTTTTGCTAAATTCTCTATGTTTAGTCTTTTAGACCCAACCTTGTAGAAGCATGTGTTTTCCCATGGGTGTTTACCCTGCTGACTGTATCTAGAGGTTACTTTTAGTTCAAGCTGTTGTGACAATAAAAACCTAAGAAGGCAGGCAATCAAGGCTTTTCTGGCTCCCGATGCCAGCTAGCCCCTTAGCTTCTCTTTCACAGAAATGTGTGTCAGAGTAATCATTCATTCGTCAGTCAGGGTCTGCCAGTCAGCTCCGGCAAAGTGGTGCCCCTGTGTGAGGAGCCAGGAGTGCAATGAAACACGAGGGAACCCTCAAAAACCAAGAGTAAGAAAATGAAAGTAATTACGCAGTAAGTCATTGGAGCCCTCTTGGGATTTCCAAGTTCGAGGGAATTGTTTCTCAGCTAAGGAATTCACTATCTGTTATGCTTCTTAAGAATGTGAGTATGGCCCTAGCTCATTTGGCTCAGTGGATAGAGCGTCAGCCTGTGGACTGAGGGGTCCCAGGTCCGATTCCGGTCAAGGGCACATGCCTGGGTTGCGGGCTCAATCCCCAGTAGGGGGCATGCAAGAGGCAGCCAATCAATGATTCTCTCTCATCATTGATGTTTCTATCTCTCTCTCTCCCTCTCCCTTCCTCTCTAAAATCAATAAAATATATTTTTAAAAAAAAGAATGTGAGTATGTCTTCCACTAGAAAAAATAAGCCTATTTCTGAAAGTAAGGAAAAAAAAGCTTTTTCCTGTATTTGCCTATGAAGCCAAAGTTTTATATATATTATTAAAATAATTATGTTAATCAGGAAGTTGATTACTTTAAATGAATAGATTACTTAATACTGTTTAATAATAATAATATAATACATTTGACTACCTTCCCAGGGTTTGAATTTTAAGATTTGCTTTCTCTCCTTATGAAAGAAAATTTTATACTTAAGGTATATGGGAAGCTCTGTCAAATAAGCAAATAATAATTATATTCTATTTATATATGCATATTAAATAGATTCTAATATGCTTTCATTTATAACTAATTGTTATAAGTTATACTATTGTGGAATATTGTGTTTTACAGAAAGGGCAAGATTCCATGTCATTTGTGTTACTCTATAAAGTATCTAGATTTATGTAAATACTAGCAAGAAAAATCAGGAGAAAATAAATTTAATTATAGGACTAAGTAAACTAAAAATAATTATAGTTTTAGTAGTTATTGTTCTCATGGCAATGTGTCTGATGGCATAAATCCAATAAGAACCTGGTTGTTTCATAACAGGACATAAATCAGTTTCCAATTGTAGTTTTATTAACCAAAATTTTACTGGAATGTCATGTCTGAAAGAGAGACATGCCAGGACTCCGGATGTCATCAGAAAGCTCTAAGGAATGAAGATTGACTTTGAAGCCGATAAGCCCCTTGGATAAATCGACTGGTACCTTGCTTGGTCACATGGTTCATGGCAGTCTCTCCAGGTAAGGAACAAAGGTTGCTTTCTGGAGAGATGGCATGAAAGAAACCTCAAGACACCTGTAGGGACCTCAGTTTGAGGAATGCACCCCAATTCTGTAGGGATTGCAGGCGAAGCCTGATAGCAACTGTGTGGCTTGTCTTCTTTGCCCTGGGAGTAAACTTTCTCATGAGATTCCAGCAAAGCATTTTTTTAACCCTTTGCACTCGCTTGCTTTTTTCTCGATTCCTTTATTCTAATGCTAACCGTGTCGAGTCACACTTGACATCCGAGTGCAAAAGGTTAAAAAATAGCCTATGCAATCAACTGTTATTCTTATTGTGTTCATACAAACAATCAGACCAAATTATAACTAGACTTAATATAGTAAGTAAATTAGTCTTTAATAAAAATAAGGATAATTTTAGGGGGGAAAATTATTTCAACAGGAAATTATTAGAAACTGTTCTAACTTTTGCCCAATAATACTAAATTTTATAACACAGTTTGTCTCCACCAGATTACAAGCCCTACTTACATCTAGGGAATACCACCTTTAGGCACCATTGCCACCTCCTCCTGTACCCAGGCCTCATCGTCCCTCTGACAGAAAGCAAGGTTCTCTTGGCTCTGAAAGAAACCTTCAACCCACCTCAGCATGAAGCAGCTACAGAAGAAACCCTGCGTCCCATTTCCTTGAAATAATTCAGAGCCAAGATCCTTGAGGGGAATATAGTAGGCAGTTAGACATGAGCAGAGCAAGGACGATAGGCCAACTAGAGGAGAAATAGACTCTGAGACATACTTCTCACCACTCCCACTGCACAAAGCTAGGAATAAAGGAACCTGTGTAGCACTAACCTTTAGTCATAACTAATTAGAAGGAACTTATAGTTTTCCTGTAATAGAAGGTATAGAGATAAAGGGGAAAGAAAGTAGACAAACTAAAAAGGTATGTGTAAATTACAGAAAGTATGTGAAAGTTACCAAAGGTATATATAAATTACAGGAAGTACATGTAAAGTATAACTGGTATGTATACATTACAAAATGTCTGTACAATTAAAAAAGAACTACAGTTAAGGAAGTAAAAATTGTAAGAAGAGACATAAAGAAAAGAATATAATAGGAAGAAAGGAAATTAGAGTAAGAATGCTTAAAAATAATTGTAAAAGTTATAAGAATATTTATAAAGGTCATAGAAGGCATATAAAGAGAAATCTTAAAAGGAATTATAAGTATCTTACCTTATAATAGACAAATATGCAAATTGACCGCACCTTCGCTACGCCCAAGCCACGCCCACCAACCACGCCCACCAGGAAACCGTTGCAGGGATGTTGGGGTGTGGCGGAGCCCAAGGCCGGGAAAGCCTCGGGCGGAGGCTTTCCCGGCCTTGGGCACCAGCGGGGAGCCTGCACGGATCGCAGGAAACCACTGGGGGTCGGCTCCTTCGATCCTTAGCAGGGATGTTGGGTGCGGCCAAGCCCAAGGCCACTGCCCAGGGCCAAGCCCCGACCCTGAAAGAAAGCAGAAGGTGGTGGCCACAGCCAAGGCCTGGGTCCCTGGTGCCGGCAGAAAACTGGTGCAGGCAGCCAGGTGAATGAAGTTCTATTGCACGAATCTTCGTGCAAACGGGCTACTAGTACTAAATAATAAATCTGATAGATAAAGCAGTTAAATTAATCTGAAAAGTAATCATATTATTTTAAATCTTAGAACACATATACTTATATAAATAAGAGATTAAGGTTCTCACATGTAAATAGGGGGTTAAGTTTTCTTAAAGTTTTCTTTTCAAGTAATTAAGGAGATGACGAAGTAATTAAGGAGATGACTCGCTGTGAATCCAGCAAGCAAAATGAGAAACACGGTCAGACTGACCCACCAGAAGTCAACATCATCTCATCAACATCTTCTCATCACCTGATAATAGCTGATGTCTACAGACCCCAGGCCTGCACGTAGCTACATTCCTCACCCTAGCCCCTTCCCCTTTATAATCCTGTCCCCTACACCTTGCTAGAAGGCAAGATTTAATACGTGTAAGCATCCTGTCTTCTTAATTAGACTAACCATTGCTGTCATTGTAATTCTCTTTGTTTTTCTTATAGTCTACCAAATCAGAACTCGAGCAGTGAACGTGCTTCGCAGACCCCGACCTTCCAAAGCAGAAGGATTGCCACCTCCCTCTATCTTCTACAGCCAGCAAAACAAAAAGGGGGCAGATGTGGAGAAGCACAGGACTTGGTTGGAAGGAGTGGAAGGAGGGTTCTCTGAAAGGTCGGGGGCCTCTAGGGGGACCTTGCCAAAGGCGACAGCCCCTACCTTAACTTTCCAAACTAGTCCGATCTCCCGGGTGTTTTGCTAAAATCTCTATGTTTAGTCTTTTAGACCCAACCTTGTAGAAGCATGTGTTTTCCCATGGGTGTTTACCCTGCTGATTGTATCTAGAGGTTAATTTTAGTTCAAGCTGTTGTGACAATGAAAACCTAAGAAGGCAGGCAATCAAGGCTTTTTTGGCTTCTGATGCCAACTAGCCCCTTAGCTTCTCTTTCACAGAAACGTGTGTCAGAGTAATCATTCATCCGTAGTTCAGGGTCTGCCGGTCAGCCCGGGAACGTGGGATTACCCCTGTAAGTTGAGAGAGGAAGACAGAGAGCAGGTATAATCTGAGTGGGGAAAAGACCTGAGACAATGATGACAAGGACCGTGACAACGATGATATTTATTGTGCGCTTACGCATCAGATACTGTGGTATGTGTTTTACACAAATGATTGCACTTGATTCTTACAATGACCCTTGGTACTATATTTCCTGTCTTAGAGATGAGGAAATTGAAGCTTAAAGGAATTAAGATACACATCCAAGATTTACACCGCCAGTAAGTGGGGGAGCCAGGATTTGAACCAGGATATTTAAGTACAGAACCTATACCTGTGACTGGTTCATGCAGGGAGGGGAGTGCTGCTCAGAAGGACAGACCCAGGTTTTGGGAAATGAGAGGAAGCGGCTGGTGTGTGGGGTTCTTTTAGGGCCCCAGGCAGAAGGTGGAGGCTCTGCGGGTGTGGAGAGGAGCCGGGACAGAAGGTGATGCAGAACCCATTTGTGTTTATTATTGAAAAACATGTGGTGAGTGAGCTGGCCCACTCTAGTCTCTTTTTATTTAATTTTACTTTTCATAAAAAAGCTGATTTTAATCTTTATTTTTATTTTATTGAACTTACTGGGGTGACATTGGTTAATAAAATTACATAGGTTTCAGGTGTACAATTCTATAATACATCATCTGTATATTGTATTGTGTGTTCACCAGTCCAAGTCATGTCTCCTTCCATCACCATTTATCTCCCCTTTCCCTCTTCTATCTCTCCTGGGGAAGCCCCACTTGGTTTTCTGAATATTTCAAGTGGGTGGTGGTGCATTGATGGATTGTCATGTATTTCTTCTGGACAACATGTATTCAAGTAGCATTCATTCCTTAATCCCACGCTACTCTTAAGATGTGGTGACTTTTACACGTATTCGTAAAACATGATGGGTTCATGCACATCAGTTCTGAAGGGGAGAAAAACAGCTCTTCCTCAATCTTTTTTCAGAAATGACTAGAAACTTGCTTTCAAAAAAGGATGAATGACTGCCTGGTGCTGACTCACTGCTCAGCTGTGACTGCCCGGCCAAGAGGGAGGCCGCGGGCATCTGCAGGCACCTGCATAGCAGGCACCTCCTGCCAGGGAGGCCCTTGCTAGGAACTGGCTGCTCAAAGACCTCTCATCTTCTTCTGGCTCACAGCCCAGCCTCTTCCTTGGGTCCCTTCTGCTCCTTGTCAGCATTTGCTGTGACCTCCAGTGTCAGAAATCTGCAACTTCTCACTGCTCTCCCCCATCCTCCCAGTCCCCTGTTCTCACTGATGTTTTCTCTTCTACTTCTCCATTCCTGCACGGGCAGGGGGCCATTGCTCACCTCCCTTCTCCTTCCCACTTCCGCCTCAGCCCAACAATGTTTTCTCCCTCCTTCACCTGCTGGGCTAAAGAAGGTGGCCAGTGGCACTTCAGATTGAGAAGTCACGAAGCACAGATCTGAATGCCAGCAGCCTTGATTTGACTGGATTTAAAGGTCCATTCCAGGCCTAAACTGCTGGAATTAAATCCTGCCTGGAGCTTCTAACAAAGACCTTGGCCATTATGGACTAGAAGAGTAATTTGTATGTTGACCTAGATGTTCGTGTGTGGAGAGGAGCTGAGAGAAAGCCCATCAGCTAAGGCCACCTGCATGGTATGTAGGTGGAGCTTTGCTAGGCCACTATCACCTGCATTTCTTTTTTAAAAAAATTTCTTTATTGATTAAGGTATCACATATTTGTCCTCATCCCCCATTCCCATCCCAAACCCCTCCCCACGCATGCCCCCACCCCCCTGTTGTCCGTGACCACTGGTTAGGCTTATATGCATGCATATAAGTCCTTTGGTTGATCTCTCCCCCTTATCCCCACCCTCCCTTACCTTCCCTCTGAGGTTTGACAGTCTGATCGATGCTCCCCTGTCTCCGGGTCTGTTTTTGTTCATCAGTTTATGTTGTTCATTATTTCCCCTAGATGAGTGAGATCATGTGATACTATGATGACGCCTTGCCATACTAGCAGTCAGCAGCTGTGCGTCACTGCAGGTTGCCCAGGACCAAACCAGAGAGGGTCGGACCTGCATTACCACCATTTGTCCACCATCCAGAACTGAAATATCATTGCTGACATGTACACATAAGGAACTGTTTGATATTGAAATTGGGACTCAAAAGAACTGTTGGCCCAGAAAGAAACTCACTACAAACTGATTGATTTGCCTCTCGCATAACTATTATTGCTTGTCTCATTTTAGGTTCTTATAAGTGTATTTCTAGTATCACCTGCATTTCTTTTCCAGCCTGGGAAGCTGGCACGGCCCCATTTAACAACTCAGGAGTGACAGCACCTGAAGGATGGCACAGGCCTGCGGATCTATATGTTTCTCAGGGTCGGCATCAATCATTGCCTAATAAACTTCCAAATGCTCACTCACCTGAGTGCAGTGATGTGCATACAAATCTTTCTTTTTAAAAAATGTCTTAACTTTATTTTTATTGTTGACATTATCACAGATGTCTCTGTTCCACTCCCACCCTTTGCCCACCTGCATAACAAAATCTTAAAGGTGGGGTATTTATAGTTGGGTATTTTAGCTTCTCCCCAGGCATTAAAAAAAATTCATTCATTCATTCATTCATTCCCACATCTGGAAAGCCAAAGAAATGTCATAGTGTTTCTAAGCCACCATCATCACCACTATCTTTAGAAAAAGTAAGAGGGAACCAGCTAGGATCCCTCTCCCTGCTCCAGACTGCTTGCAATGCATGTAATTTGGAGATAAAATAATTAACTAGAAATTCTGTGCTATTGTTGATGGCAGGAAGCATCAAGGTGTTGCACAAGAGCTTCTTCAAACAGAAAGAGAACTTTACAAGAAAACTACTGTATTTTTCCGTGTATAAGACGCGCCCCACTTTTCCAACCCAAAATTAAGAAATCAATATTTTAAACATAAAACAGAACACATTTTTACTTAGTAATTACCGCAGGTAATGTTTGCATACCAGTATTATGCTATTATGCAGCATATCACTTTATTCAGCCTCTGTTGCATCACTGCTCTCTTCTTCATCACTATTAGTTCCAGACATATCAATTTCTTCAACTTCTATTGTATCCCTGCTGTCTTCTGAGTCACTGTCTATATATGTGAGATCATCCTCATAAACTGGTGGCATTTTCTGAGCTAACTTTGTTCGTGTTCTCATGGCCAACCCTTCTCTCCTCATGAAATTAAAGCACCATTTTGCCTTTCCTGTAAAATCTACAATGTTCATTTTGCTTGCAAACATTCTTGCCTGACATTGAATAAGCTTGGTTGACAACATAAGCCACTCTGGTGCTGCTCCATGATCCAAGTCTTAAGCTTCTGCTCCAAGTTTGCCCATTTTGCTGGTTTTCCTCTTAAGGCCTTTTTCTTTTTTGGCATCTTAAGGAGTTGTTCTGTTTTCTCCACTGTCTGATCAGACACTCAGTGGGAGGAGGTCCAAATTGTCTCTCTGCAGCTCTATTTCCATGCTCTTTTGCATAGCTGATTACATTCAGTTTGAATTTTGCAGAGTAAGACAATCACTTACCGGTATTTATCTTTTTATTTTTTGACATCTTTATGGGCTCAGAACGCTCTGGTCCCTGTTGCATCTGCGCACTCTCCACCTCCACCTCCAATTACGGCACCAGCTGACAGCAGTAACAATAAGGCTTGTGATTGGAGGAAACCTGTTTGACAAGGTATAAGCAGCTCCCTCCTCGGCTGACTTCCGTGTATAAGATGCCCCTTGATTTTCAGTCTAACGATTTTAGAAAAAAAATAGTGTCTTATACATGAAAAAATATGGTAGGTATTGAAGCCTTCCCATACCTTTGTCCCAGGAAAACCAACTGCAGCTGACCTGTTCCCCAGCTCCAGAGAAAGGGAAGACCCGTCATATCCATGTTAGAAACAGGCAACTGCTAGATTGCTCAGGTTCACAAAATAACAGAGACTCGGTGCTTGAAGATGGTCTATAAATAATTGTATCTCGTGGAGACCAAATCTTGAAACTATGATCCTTGAAGAAAAAGTCAACATTTGCACACAGATGCACACCTGTGTGACAGGAATAATTTGTACCATGAAGATGGGCCCAACACTAATGCTATTCCCCATCCACACTGGTTAAGGGTTACCAGCAGCTTCTTTAAGAAAAAAAATATTGATTTTGGAGAGGGGGGGAGAGAGAGCGAGCATTTTCTTGTTCCACATATCTATGCATTCATTGGTTGATTCTTATATCTACCCTGACTGGGGATCGAACATGCAATCTTGGCATATCAGGACAATGCTTTAACCAACTGAACTACCCAGTGAGGGCATCAACAGCTTCTTTTTGTTGTTTTTGTTAATCCTCACCTGAGGATATTTTTTCATTGATTTTTAGAGAGAGTGGAAGGAAGGAAGAAAAGGGAGAGAGAAAAACAGAGAGAGAAAGGAGAAACATTCATGGGAGGGAGATATATCGATTGATTGCCTCCCACACTGGGGCTGGGGAATGAAACCTGCAACCCAGGTATGTGCCCATGACTGGGAATCAAACCCCCCACCCTTGGGTGCACGGGCCAATGCTCTAACCACTTAGCAACACTAGCCAGGTCCCAACAGCCTCTTAACGAGGCAGAACAGGAGACTGCTATTGAAATTCTCATTGTCCACTTTTCAATATAGCAGAGTGTGGGTTGCCCTTCTCATAAAAGCCCTTTGTTATCATCATAAATTTTGTCAGTTCAGCACCCTTTTAGGCATAGTTATATGTAGATATCTGGATCTTCCTACCCTAGTATTGAAAGAAGCCACACATAAAATAATACATATATTATCATTCTATTTATATAAAATTCAGGAACATGGTGATAAGAATCCATGGTGACAAAAATCAGAACAATAATTGCTTGTGGGTGTAGAGATGGACTGGAAGGGGGCCTAAGGAACTTCCTGGGGTGATGGAGACATGGGTGTGAATAGTTTTTAGAGCTCATCAAGGTACTAGTACACACTTAAAATACATGCACATTATGTTTGTAGCTCTAAGGTAAAACTTATAGAATTTTAAGTCAACATAATGGGAAAAAATTACTCAAGCCTTTAGGTTGCTGCAGTGGACAGCCATTTTCCAGAATAGACCCTTCATCAGAAGACATTCTTACCTCTCGGGTTTTCAGTTCCCTCTTCATTTCTAGCATCTGGGGATGTCCTTTTCTTACAGAGACTTCTATACACTGATTAAAAATACTGCTTTACATTATCCGGCATTTCTAGTTGTCTGACTTGGGATAGGTTAAGATTATCTTGACATACTATCTGTTGTAACCGCAAGCCTTTACTTTCTCTAACGACTTACTTTTTATATAGTATCTTTTGCCCTGCATTTTTATATATGGACATACACATATACATAAATACATACATACATGTTAAAAAGTCTGTCTTCTATTCAGCAGCTTTGAGATTCTTATCTTGGGTTTAAGACCATTGCCCAAAGTCAACAAGCCAGGTTATCTACCAGTGATACCTAAAGCCAGTTAACTACTATCAGTAGTGTCTGCCTCAATCCTATACCTGAATATTGCTAAGTGAGCAGCATGATGCCCAGTAAAACACTGAAAAAGAGAACAGAAAACACCATCATGAAAACCACCATATCCTTTGGGAGGCTGACAGATGGCTATGCCATCTTCTATTCTTGTTTATCTTTTATCCTTTGCCTTATATTTTTCTCCTGAGATTAGTTAGGGGCCATGTTTAACTTCCCCTGTCAAAATGTCACATCTAACTTCTTTATTTTATTGAATTTTAGAAAATTATTGACCCTAAATAATTAAAAGTATATAAATCAACATAAGAAGAATCCAGTTTCATTTGTTATATGATTTTGAGATGCCTCTAAATACAATGAAAATCAACGTTAGGATCTATTTATACTTAGCCATAGTGTGTACATGTGATGTTTAGAAGTTCTTTATCTACTTTGGGAATTTCCTGACTGCCGTAAACTTAAACTTCCCATGATATTGTCGCAATAAAATTCTCATTTGCACTAAAATATTTAAAGAAGGGAAAATGGCACCCAAAATGTGAAAATTACATCACTTATGTGAGAAGTGTGCTTCTACTAATGGCATGTGTTAATCAGGATGTGAAGTTGAAATATATTTGCTGTGATGTTGGAGGTTTTCCCACATAGACAGTGTGTGTGTATGTGTGTGTGTGTGTGTGTGTGTGTGTGTGTGAGAGAGAGAGAAAGAGAGAGAGAGAGAGAGAGAGAGAGAGAGAGAGAGAGAGAGAGAGATTAAAAAAAAATATATATATGGGTATGCTTATGAGCAAAAATATATATTATATATAGAGAGGCTTCTTTCCTCCCAAAATATCTATTATTGAATCAGTGGTACATTTCACAATCTATAGCTTCCTAATCATGAAAGTACTGTGCACACACACAGAGAACTGAGACTTTTGGTGGAAAGAGTGGCATCCTAGTATACATTTCATCAGACACCCAGATGCTCAGACCTACTAAACAAGTTGGGAATTATTCACAAGGTCAACATTTGCTATTTGTCAGATTGTATGTACTGGGTAGTACTTCAAACATGCTTTTCAGATAACTCAAGTCCAGAAAAAATCTCATTTGAGAAGTATTTATTTTACTAAAAAAGTTGACTTGGTTTGGCCAAAGTTTTAAGGAAGTTGTGCTAAATGAACAAAAATGTGGCCATTTTATGGCATAATAAGATAGATTGGATGCCTCCAAGAGAAACATTGTTAGGTAGAGAAAAGAAAATACATTTTAAAACTTGGCGAGTAACTCTTCCATCTTTGGGTCAGCCTGTTTTATAGTAGCAAGCACAGTGTCTTGCACATAGCTGATATCCAATATTTATTTAATGATTGCAAATATTTATTTAGTGAACTGCACTTATTTGTCAAAAAAGAGAATAACTTTAATCTTTCAATACAAATCAGTCTGCAATGCTAATAATTTTCTTGTTGCAGATATGAACTGAGATGTTTTTCTAATATCTTCTCTTCATGCTGTTGAATATTACATTAAGTGCAGATTAGCTGAAAATTCTGGAGTGCATGCATTCTGAGAAATGCATTTGGAAGACCAAACACTTGACCTCTTATCTCGAAATTAATTTCTTACCTTCTAGTTAGAAAGGCCTGACTA
This sequence comes from Cnephaeus nilssonii, assembly GCF_951640355.1. Classification (NCBI taxonomy): domain Eukaryota; kingdom Metazoa; phylum Chordata; class Mammalia; order Chiroptera; family Vespertilionidae; genus Cnephaeus; species Cnephaeus nilssonii. The sequence continues at coordinate 38,391,467 of NC_137075.1, read as the reverse complement.
CTGAGCTGCTGAAATCATGAGCACTATTGTTTTCTTATATAAATTTCATGTGTTGATTTAGTAAAGTGATAATTGGACAATAGAATACTGTAAGAAAGTGATTAAAATGAAGGGTGAGCAATTTGAAAACACTAGCTCTGAGTGGGAAATATTACTGTTGTAGAATGTAGATGGTGGCTTTTCTTATTTTAATTTTTAGCACTAACTGCCCAAAATCTCTACCAAAATTTGCATATCAGAAATAATACCATATGCTAAAATAACATAACTTCAGACCTCATTGCTTTATATATAAACTAGAGGCCCAGTGTATGAAATTCGTGCATGAGGGGAGGGTCCCCTCAGCCCAGTCTGCACCCTTTCCAATCTGGGACCCCTTAGGGGATGTCTGACTGCTGGTTTAGGCCCAATCCTGGGGATGGTGCCTAAACCGGCAGTCGGACATCCCTCTCACAATCCTGGACCTCTGGCTCCTAATCACTCATCTGCCTGCCAGCCTGGTCACCCCTAACTGCCCCCCGCTGCTGGCCAGGTCGCCCCCAACTGCTCCCTCCCTGCCGACCTGGTCACCCCTAACTGCCCGCCCCCCCCCTGCAGGCCTGGTCGTCCCCAACTGCCCCTCCTGCCGGCTTGGTCACCCCACGCAGCCTGCTGTTCAGTCGTTTGGTCGTCCCTCACTAACCCCTCTGCTGGCCTGGTTGTAGGCAGCCATCTTGTGAGGGCGTGAGGGTTAATTTGCATATTATCTCTTTATTATATAGGATGTGGAGATTTTTAGCTATAAATGCTTAATAGGAGAAAAACATGGACAATTAAATTTCCAGTGGTGATTCAACTGAGTATTACAAGACTATAGAAAAGCTCTGCCTACATCCAGCCATCTTTCTAAGTCTGTTGCTTTCAAAGCTATGCATGCTCTAATTCAATTCAAATTAATTCAATTTAGTTCAATTCATTTAGTTCCTTCTATATTTTCAAAACTTTAAGAATATAATTGTTAATAAGAAGATAATTGTTAACTTTGATTCCTCCCTCACTTCCACACAATATATTTTTGTTTTGTGGTTTTGTTTTATTCCTGAAATATTAACAAAGCAAGCCAGAATTGATGTAATTGAGAATTGAGCCAAGATAAGGCAAAAGATGAGGACAGCGGGGTTGCAGAGATGAAGGGCTGGCAGACCTCTCCAAAATTATCAGAAGTTTGTATGTAGATGAAACGCCCTGCACAACAGGCCAAGGACTGAGATTCTGCATGGGATACACAACCATATCGGAAAGGAGCTGAGGAGTCATCTAGTCTGATGCTGCTCAAACTGCAGTCCTGGGGCCAGCAGCATGCACAGCATCTGGGAGACTGTTAAAAATGCAGATTGTCAGCACCCTCCCCATGCCTGAATTAGGATCTGCATCTTTAACAAGATCCCCAGGTAATTGTAGTTTACCAAGCACTGAAGGGGAGTGCATAAGAGCTCTTGCCTCTTGTCAAGTGTGCAAAAGAACTGTGCCCAGAATGCCAAGGAACCAGAATTTTGTTGAAGAAGGAAGTAGCTTTTGAATGCTTCTTGGTGTGCATTCAACATCACCTGGTCCTGCTAGAATTTTGAACTTCATGAGAGATGGAAGGTGAGCCCCAACATGTAGAACAGTAGAATACGAGGCAGAGCATCCAGAGGTCTAACATTAGTGACTCAAGGATACTTCAGTCAGCTGATCCTGGTTGCTGTAACCCTATTAGCAAGTACGCAATCCCTATAAAGGACAGAGAGTAGAGGCCCATTGGAAGAGCTGTCTGGAGAATGAGAAGGGAGCATGGAGCAAAACAGGTGACTCGGAAAGCGAGGCCCAGGGCCTAGACTCTCTGGTAGGTTGTTAAATATGTCAAGGTGGTAGTAGCTAGATATCAGCTGTGGTGGAGTATTTATACCACAGAAACCAACAAACACTGCAAATCAAGGCTTTATTTTTTGTTTTTTAGAGAGCAATTTTATCAGCACACCACTGAGAGTAGACAGGTCAGAGGAGGAAAAGCCCCGAGTTAGTATGTGTGAAGTGCAGAAGGAGAAATTCAGGGAAGAAAAGGACAAGTGAAATCCTAGAAAATGATGCCACTGGAGAGAGCCCATTGCAAGCTCCTGGTAATGACTGGATTCACCCGCTAGCCTGGTTCTATAGCTCCCTTCACAGGTCTGTCTCCAGAGGGGGAGTTCATTGAAGGTTCAAAGAGACTAGGATGCATGAAGTAATTGGAGAATAAAATCATGAACTGACTAGAGAAACTTACAAAGATGACTGGGCAGCTAGAGCTCTCTGGGATAAAATGTCTCCATCAGTCTTCATCTGCTGCGGTATAAGTGGGGAGAAGGCAGATACTGGGTTCCCGTAGGGTGGAGGCTTTTGTCAATCATCTGGGTATTGGGTTTAATTATCATAATGTTTGCACTCAAATGAGCCTTTTTTGGGGACTTAGATTTACCCTTGTGCTTCTGATATTATTGGTACCTCTGGTTAAAAAACAAGTTTCTTAAACTGGTAGAGAAGTGAGTCATTGGAATGCATCTCCCTCTCCTTCTTAATTAAACTGTAAAAATGCATTCAATAAGCTATATTCTTGAGCATCTCTCCATCAACCAGGACATTTTTTTTTTTAGTTTCCTTGAAAACATCTTGAACTTTCCCACCTCTATGGCTTGGCATGTTCTGTGCCTCTTATATGGGCTGCCATTCCCTTTCCTGTACTCCTGGTCAACTCCACTCAGACCTCAGAACCAAATACTACCTACTTTAGGGAGCCTCCTCTGATTACTCCAACCTGCAGTAAACTCTTTCTCCATTCAACACTAATTGTTTGGATGAAGTCCTTGGAGATTGTGTCTTAAGTTATTTTTCAAATAACTATTAGGAGGTGTGGTCTATCCATTGCAGAGTTCCAGCTATGGAGACTTACAACACTCAACAGTTGCCCGCAGAAGGGCACTTGATAAAAATATCCTTTCGCTGTCAAATTCCCTAGAAGTCTTCTAAGTATGTGTCCTCTGTGCCAGTTAGCATTCTTCTAAGTCTCTTTGTTGTTTTAAACTAGATAATGACAATACCAGTGGCCCCACAGTCCCTCCTTTCGTTATATAGGCTGGCCCCAATTAGCAAAAAGGATCAACTGATTTTGGTTCTAATCTAAATCTTTTCCTTTTAAATGATCAAACTGCATAAAATCTAATTTAAGTAACCAAGAATAATGTATATGTGTGGTACCATAGGCTTACCTTACGGGGAAAGGGAAAGAAATATCTTAATAATCCCAAATGAATCTTTAACTAGCTGAACAGAGGAGTATGGCTTGGGAACTGGAGAGAAGGGAGCAGGACAAAAATTCCCAGAGACCCTCCCTGGCCCCCCAGGACACCTCGTTGGGTAACAGGGTGGCCAGATCATGGGGGCATTTTTCTTACGTGTGGGGCTTTCCCTTGACGAGGGCTTTTTGCCTCCTGGTGCATCGTGAAACGCTCGGACTATATCGGATCACACATGGACATGCCCACATCTCCAAAAGAGCTTCTCACTGTAAACGAGTGTTTATTTTCCTGGCCTCGTGTCATCTTACTTTCTCTTCAAGTACATGAAATAGGACACATCTGCTCTGAGGACTTGCTGACACTTGAGTGAAAGGAACTTTGGTTATGAGTTGGTGGCTTTTTATTTCTATTTCCATACATTCCTTAACTTGAATATCGCAAATTCACCTTGGAGGTGAGATTCACATCCTACTTTCTGCCAGAGAAAAATCCATAAATTAGCACAGGCTAGGAATCTGGCCCTGACGATGAAGGCAGGGCAGAGACAAGTCCAGCACAGGTCTCTGATTCACTCGTGATTTTTCCTCCTTTGTGTGGCCAACGTTAAATTGTTTTCCATTGTATTGACACATTATGTGTATGCTCTTCATGCCCAGACCAGAGCAACACATCCCTTCTTTTCCTTCCTCCAACTTACACAAACACACACCTTAATTTTATTCCCCAGTGCAACTCAACCGAATCTGGAGATGATTTGTTACAGAACAAGAATTCTTTCTTAGTTCATTGCTCATGGAGGCAAGACCCAGGCATCACCTCCCAGGTGATTCCACAGGTGGCCAAGATTGAGAACACTGGCCTAGATTTCTATCTGTTGAGACCCCTGCCTGCAAAACTATCATTATTTCCTTCCCCATCTCCCACACACTCCTGCTTTTTTAGGTTCCCACCTCTTCTACATTCCCTAGAATTCTTGGGGAGCAGCTCACAGATGCTCCAGCTAAAGTGTGGACTGCTACTCTGGCCACCATTTGCACAGCCTTTGCCTCTTACCCAGCTGTCCATGTCCAGGCCGCATCTCCTGGTGCTGCGTGTTAGGCTGAACTCCACTCAGCTCAGTGGTGGATCTGGACCAGAGCAGGAAACTAACTTCCCAACCTCAAAGTTCTGATCCTGTGCTGGGTGCTCCCAGCAGAGGCCCTCATGGACCTCCGGGAACAGTGGGCCAGCTGTCTGTGTTTGCAAAATAGGCCTTTGGGTTCAAAGTGTTCACCGGCTCCTGGAGCAGTTCAGTTGTGTGTTTTAAGCCACCACACTGGTCAACAGAAACATCGCTCCTCTCTAATCTTCAGGTTCTGTTGCTGAGTCTGCTCCTTGTGCCAGATTCCACCTGAAGCAAGTATAAAAAAAGAGCCTCCTCTGGGGTCTCCCGTCACCCTGTGGTGCGCCTACAGCCACAGTGCCTGACTCAGCAGGTGTGCCCGCGGACACTGGGACCTCCTCAGCAGAACTCATCCCCATGCTGTTTCTCAAGTCCCAAAGTCCCCAGGCAGCTCACCTGCTTTCTCCTTGAAGTCTTCCCATGTTTGCTTGTTGTGATGCCCACAGGGAGAAGTAGGGTGCTCTGTCTTGGCTAAAACCAGAAGTTTAATCTGTACTTGATTTTCAAGAGAAATAAATAGATAACGGGTGTGTTGATACCAACAACTAATTCATATAGCAACTTTTCAGGTTGTTATAATTTTAGTTTAGCTCAACATTCTACATCTATCATTTACATTATGCCATCATATGTGACAATAATTTGTCTTCAAAATGAGAATATTCTGTAAATAACTTCTGAAGCATCGGAGAAAATTAAATTATCTTCTCTGTAGTTTTGTGTGGGTGTATTTATATGAGTTTAATTCTCCAAACAACAGTTGTTGTTTTCCATTTAAACAGAAACCCAACACATAACCAATTTGGGTAAAAGAAATTTTATTGCACATGGAAATCTTGTAGCAGAGTTAGATTATTAACCAAAAATGGAAACAGTTTTTAAATTAGCACAGCTGGTGAAAGAGATCCAAAGAGCAGGTGGGATGCAATGTCTTCCTTCAAGCTTGTGGAGGTTATTATGAAGAAATCTCCATTGGGTAAGCAAGACAAAAACATGCTGGGTTTTCAGCAAGAAGATGTTAAATTAGACTGTTTTCTCCCTTTCCTAAATTTATAAAATTCATACATGCTTCTGGAAAAACCTTCAAACAATACATAAGGATAAAATGGAAAAGATTCCTTCCCTTTTTGCCCTTCAACCCTTTCCTCTCCACTGACAGTTTAGGTGTGTTTGGTTCGAAACCATTTTCAACCAAGGTTTCTATGTACAGGTGAACTTGAAACTTCTTAGTCCCTTGGAGTAAGTAGGGGCGAGTTCTCTTTCAGGTCTCTTCTAGCTTTCAATTCATGAAGAATAAGATGTGGCTACCCTTGAAAACACACACACACATACACACACGCACATGTTTCACACACTTTTCATTTGAAAAGACCACGTCGGTGGCGCCTGCAGTAGCGTGCTTATTTCTCACTTGATTCAGCCTCAAAGTCATTTCCTCAGCAGGACAGCATGTGGTACGCAGTGGGCATTCAGTGACTATCTGTTGAACAAATTGTAATTATCCCAAAAGGGAACAATATACCTGTGTTTGTTCATCATTGAAAAAATGTGGTTAGGGTAGAAAATAAATATAGCACAATACACTAAGGCTTACTAATTATTTCCCCAGTTTTTTCTTATCTTTGATGCCTCTCTAACCCTGGGTAGTCCAGTCCACTCTCTCAAGTTCATTTACAAAGGTATGCACACTTGGTGTGAGTTGGGGATGGGAGGGAACCCATGAATCAGGTAGCTCTTCTGGCTCAGCTCCAAATCCATAGGCCGTGAAGCCTTGACCAAGTGCACTAATGAGAAGGGCTGTCTCTCTTTTTCACCCCCAGCCTTTGTTGAATACCTCTTTTATGCTGCTCATCACAGATCTTTGTGGTAGATGGTCAGATTTGTGTACAACGAATGCAGTGTAAGCATCTTCTTGGTGTGCCAGCACTGTCTCATTTGTTCTAATATTCCTTACTCTACCTGGTACAGTGTTTTGACCAGAGAAGGCATTTAACTCATAAGCAATTAGATAGAGTGAATGAACCACACCTTGATTTCAAGGGAACCCCATTTAGCTACAAAATTATTTTTCCCTTGTTCATGTCTACAGCTACACAATAAACACCACTATTTTTATTTTGTTTAGTTAGAAAATAATGCTTTTTCAAATAAAAAGTGTATTCACCTGAAATATTTGGCTAATTGATTTGTAAAATGATAAACGAAGGGCACATTTGAGTTTCTCCATAGGTGAAAGCAAGCCTGAATCTCCCAGGGCAATTATTTGAAGCCTTCCATTCAAAATCTGTCACTGAGACCTGGATGTCTTCTTAGTTGATGCCAAGAATTTAAATAATGCTCACAGAGACGAGGGGATAAAAGATACTTTATTGGAAATGGCACACACTCTAACAATAGGCTACTGTGTTTTCCTAGCATCCTCGTTTTTTCGTAAGCAGTATATTCCTACATATTACAATCTCAGTGTGGTGACATGATGAAATGTTTTCTAGACCTTCTACACCCCAAAATATCTGAGAAAACTAAGAGCATCTATCATTCTTAGCTGCTCCCAACACCAGCTTTATGGTTTTTTTAGACCTTGTCTACCTGATTGTGACTGAATCAGAAGCTTTGGCCAGGTGTATCTGTCCCGTCATCTACCCATGTGACTGCTCTATGACCTACAGGAAATAGAAACATACTCATGACTCATCCTCTCATGTTCACACAAACATGTTCCAGGTGAGAAAGTAGGCAGCTCAACATTTAACTTTTCCTATTTAGTCAGGATAAAGGTTAGTTTCCAAATAAGTCCAAGGAAACTCTAACTATATACAGTTATAAGTTATGGAACAATGTTTTAGGGTTTGATATTTAGGCACTTCCAAAACACTAGAGCTGTTCTAATAAACAAGGCTTCCTGTTTCCTGGACCAGTGTTGCCCTTTCCATTACCATTTTGGGGCCCACACCCCTGAGCTGGACATCATGAGCACAGCTTGTCTAAGGTTTTCCGTTGCCTGGTGTGAAAGCAAAGACTCAGTCCTTGTACTAGTGTCAGTATGCAGTTCTGGCTTATCATTTTCAGTCTCCTATTCGGGTAGAAACCCATGGGAAAGGTGGAAGGGTTGTAGGTCACCCCCACCATCACCACCTTATCCCCACTCACCACCTTGGGCTAGTAGCTTAGTGGTCCTTGGGTGGACCCCAGAAATGACTGACTGTACCAGACGCAGCTTAGTTTAGGGTTCTAGGGCTTCCTTGCTGCACCCTTAGGAATAGGGCTCTGAATTCTCCTGTCATTGGACAGAAGACACGGAGAGAAGATGGCTATATCCGTTGGTGGAGAGATGAGCCTAGCGTGAATCTTTTGTGGCAGTTATAAATATTAAGCAATAATATTAAACAGCAACTGGAATCTCTCCCTGGAAAACGGAATATTTAAATAGAATGTGCAAAAGGGTTGACTGAACAGAGGACCGCTCTTTTGTTCATCTGTAAAGAATGTTCTCACCTGAGGTCTGTCCAGCTCCTGCAGGTATTTTTCTGGTGAGATAATACTTTACTCTGTTGCATCCTTTGGGTCATGCTCAAGATTAGTTTTTCTGATCGTTTTTCAAAGCCACATCACGGTTTAGTGGCTGCCCTTATTCTCTTCTCCGTTCTCTAAGGCTGGCTCTTCTCTCTGCAGTGTCCAGAGCACCCAGACCTACCCATGTGTGTGCGTGCCGATGTTTCAGCTTGAGAAGGTGTTTCAGTTGTTTTTATTTTGGAGGCATAATCTGTTTCCTTCCCCTGAGTAACACAGGTGACTGGCTTTTGGCAAAGCCTTTGTTTTTATTATTTTTTAATTTATGAAATTAAATTGGAGGCTGTGATGGTAAGGTAAATTGGTTCTGTGTAGTCCTAACCAAGAGGAGTTGCTAATATGTTTCCCAAAACAACTGCTTTCAGACTCACCACATAAAGAAAAGGCCTTCAGCAATATACTTACATGGCTTAGTTTTATGTTATTGATAGAACCCTGTTTTTAGACTGCTGTTTTGAAAGAGTTCAACAGCTGAGTTGGAAACTAACACCCACCCTCTAAAATATATAAGTAAGATATGGATGGTATAATCCCTAGGGCCAAGCCTGCTCCCATTTTGGCATTCTTTGGGTCCAGCTGTTGACTAGAGATAATTTAGATTATAATAGTAAAATCAAGAAATGCTTTTAATGCAAATTCCTTGCATTGCATGCCTCTCTGAAGAACAAGTGTACATTCTTGCAAATTACCAGAATAGGAAGCTATTTTTCTTGTCTCTACCCAGCAGCTGTAAGTAGCGATGGAAGCCAAGACCTCATAAATTTTATATCACATTTAGTTTTATTTTAGGGAGGTTAAAATATAGGGCTTTAAAAATTCAATCAGACATGTCATTTTCTTTGTGATTTCCTGTTTAGTGTTTCCTAGTTTACCTCAATAAGCACATATTATTTTTATGATGGGGAAAATGTTATTTTAGATTACCAGTTATACTTACCATGATGTTAAGAGGGAAATAAAAATATATGATACTTTGTAGGCAATGGGTATTTTCACTAAGCAATATATGCTTGCATTGGGATGGGAGAAACCTACAGACACATTCACCTATACAGTGATCTGTCCAATTCCAAATATTTCCTCCATTGTCTCCAAAGTGCATTCTTATTTATCCATCCATTTAACCATCCATCCACCCTCCCATCCTTTATCTTGTCCCACAAAAGGATATATAGCAGCTTGCAAAGACAGATAAATAAAAGTTAAAAATGGAAGAAATAGAAAAATGAAAAATAGAGGTAGGTCTACTAGTATAAAGTAAATCTTACCTTATAATAGACAAATATGCAAATTGACCGCACCTTCGCTACGCCCAAGCCACGCCCACCAACCACGCCCACCAGGAAGCCGTTGCAGGGACATTGGGGTGTGGCAGAGCCCAAGGCCGGGAAAGCCTCGGGGCGGAGGCTTTCCGGGCCTTGGGCACCAGCGGGGAGCCTGCACGGATCGCAGGAAACCACTGGGGGTCGGCTCCTGCGATCCTTAGCAGGGATGTTGGGTGCCGCTGAGCCCAAGGCCACCGCCCGGGGCCAAGCCCCCACCCTGAAAAAGGCAGAAGGCGGTGGCCACAGCCAAGGCCTGGGTCCCTGGTGCCGGCAGAAAACTGGTGCAGGCAGCCAGGTGAATGAAGGTCTATTGCACGAATCTTCGTGCAAACAGGCTACTAGTCTTGTATAATAAAGAGCTAATATGCTAATTAAACCGAACAGCCGAACAGCCATCCAGATGACATTCCCGAGGACCGGTCAGACAACCTTCCAGGTGAAGCCGGGGCTGTGAGGGCCCTGCGAGGGGCTAGAGGGCCGAGCCTCTTGCACAAATTTCGTGCATCAGGCCTCTAGTTAACGTATAATCATGTTAACAACTGGGCACACCCATGGTTTAGGATTTTTCTTAGCCACTACCAAAAGACAAACCTGGTTGGTTACTAGATTTAGGACCCACAAGATCAAAGAAACCCAGTCCCTCAGTAGAAGGGCTACTGCTCTTGGTTCTAGAGCCAAACAGGAACTTCTCCCAAGAGGCTCAATAAGAAGACCGGGCCCTTTGATGAACTTCCGAGACAACATCCTTACGATAGAGGCAGGGGCACCTCTGACAGAGATGGCGCGTTTCTCGCACAGCCGAGGGCATCATATCAGAGAGCAGCCCTGTAAACTGGCATGGGCTCTGCCGGTCCGGCAGCTGGTGGTCAGTCAGTCCAGCTTCCCCTAGAAAGCTCCCCCGGACCCTGTGCCCATGGAGAGTCTCAGGACAGTGCCTGGCCTCTCTGGGTGCTCAGCGAAGGTTAGTGATGAGTGTCACGGCCACTATTGTCCTGTCAGATGTGTGCCTGCTCTTCAGTGGGGAAGAGACGAGCTCCACGTGATGAGGCCCCTGAGCGACAGAGGAGCAGGCGCGCCTCTGAGCTCACAGCTCTCACCTCCTCCGCAGGCCCTCCCACGCTGTGGGAGCACGAAACGCGGTCAGGCTTAGGCTGGGCAATGACACATCTGGGCTCTCAAAGGCAGGCTTGTTGCAGGTAACACTTGAGAAACTGAAACTCCATAAATAGAGTTAGTTACTGCCGGGGTGGGGAGCAAGCCAGCTCTGAGCTCAGAGGAATACCTTCCAAGCAGAAACCTGTGAGCTTCAGCACTCCATTCTCCAAGGACTGACTCCTTTTAAGGAATGAAAAAGGCTTTAGAAAGCCTTTGTGGTTTTCCCCGGACCAGCACTGGGATGGAAGGAAGGGAAAATTCAGCTTTTAGATCACCAGGCCCCCGTGACTCCAAGACCCAAAAGGATCTCCCTTCTTCGTTCGGCTCCCAAGGCCCCCTACCACCTGCCTTGTCTTCCTTCTTTTCTAAATCTTACCAAAGGGTCCATCATGCGGTCCTATCCTATCGCGCCAGAAGGCAGGGACTGCCAGGATGTGCCAAGAACAGATGCCCATTTGGAGTTGGAACACCCTCCCCCTGGTAGATCCCTGGGGTGGCTGCCTGTGAAACACGGGCAAGCAGGCGGCAGGCTAGGCCTGCGTGGCACTGAATCCTGAGCACCAGGATGTGTGGGGCCTGCATCCCTCACGGCCACGTCACTTGCTTCTTTTAATGAAAACTGAAACCCAGCTCCAGCCCGAGGGCAGTGGGAGCGAACAAATGTGAGGGGAAGAAAATAGATTTAGGGAGGCTGGCTCCTCCCCACCCCCACTGTCTGGTCTAGAAAGAGCCTCCGCTCCCTCCCAGCCCTGGAACGCAGGGGCTGCAGGAGGAGGCAGGGCGAGCTGGTGAGGAGGAATTAAGCCTGTTTCTGTCTTCTCTGTAAATGCCGAGACACCTCCGAACGGAGGAACAGCTGAGATAAGCGGCCACTAATCCCCCAGCGCGGGAGGCAGCCGGGCCTCCCTTCCAGGTCCCAGCAGATGGTGGAAGAAACAGGCTTCCCTCGAGGCAAGGGCACCGGGAACGGTCCCGCCTTCTGCTCCTTCGCTGGCCCTGCACGTCTCCCTCCTGGCCTGTCCCCGCCCAGAGGGCCTCGCTGGCCCCCGGGAGCCCTGGGGACACGCCCTGGCTCTGCCATCCCGCCGGGATGCTCAAGGTCAGCCAAGCTGGACTCGGGCCAGCCCTGGCAGCGGGCAGCGCGCAGCAAAGCTCCGAGGGCCTGGGAGGAGCCGCCAGGCGGTGCCGCCACGTTTCTCTAGCTCCGTGGATCACCTGGGGAAGAGGGATGGGGACTTATTTGAAATGCTGATTCAATGTCCCAGGGTGAAACACAGGAATTTGAGTTTCTATGAGGCAGCCCAGGCAATTTGGCTGCAAATGTTTCTAGCGTTCCACCGTGAGGACTGCAGGACAAGTGGACTGGAGGGCATTTAGGGGTGGTAGAGGAGAATAGGGTACAAAGTCAGGTGCCTGGATTTGAATCCTCACTCTTCCAGGATATAAACCAGTGTTGTTTTGTGTGTGTGTGTGTTGGGGTGGGGGTGGGGGGGGGGGGAAGTGTTTCAAATTGCAGGCATAGCCATTCCTGGGTTTTGAAATCACTTTAGTTACTAGTCGAATCAAAAAAATGAAATGGGGAGATTGGTGGCACAGCAGTGTAACTGTCCTGAGCACCACTGAACTGTACAATTTAAAATGGTTAACATGGTAAATTTTATGTTATGTGTATTTTGCCACGATTTTAAACAAGGGAATATCTAGAATGCACCACAGAGGAGAAAGTCATTTTTATGGACTCAAGTAGGCGTGACAGAAGCCAATCTCCATTTTCAAATTAAATGGATCCCTGGAAAACTGTGTCAAATGAAAATCCGTCACTGAATTGTACTTTCCCACCGACTTACGTTTTAAAATATATGACAGAGGGGTCAGAATTTTAAAATGTGGAAATTGAGCAGTATTACAATGAACAAATATCAAACCATCACAGATCTTCAAGGGAAAAAAAAATGTTCTTTCTCATCACAAATACAATGCATATAAACAATACATTTTGTCCTAACTGGGGAAACATGAAATTGTTTTAAAAGCATTTTAATGGTGAAAATTGTTTCATGAAACTGGCCTCAGTGCTCCACTGATCTGCAGGCCCCTATTCTCCCCCGCCCCCCAGGGCAGACTGGCCCGCAGGCGGTGGGCTGGAATTGGCCTCCTGAGCCGGGAAGTATTTGCAAAGGACTCAGGTCAATAACCGTGGTCAGGGATGAGCCAACTTACTTTCCAGGAGCTTCCTTTGCCCACATGGCTGTGAACGTGGGACTCTGCCATCAGCCACTCCCAAGTAGAAACTGTCTTCCGCACAAATGTTTGTGAACTTCAGTCCTACTCTACTTTTAAAACCAAGAAGGAAGGCTTTCTTTTGGATGGCTCCCTCTTTTCAGGACTGCCCGGTGATCCCCCTTCTCTTCCCAGCAGGTACCATAACTGCCCCTGCCTTTCCTGTAACTGCCCTGTGGTGCGTCCTGTAATGGCTCTGTCTTATCCCTGCATCCCTGCCACAGCACAGTTATTGCCTCATAAATATTCGCTGAATCAATAGGTGAATAAAAGGGACCCACTTCTTCAAAAGTAAGAGCTACGGCTACCTCCGAAAGTATCGCTGTGACTGAACTGTAATGGTTACAATTTGCTTTTATCATCTATGTGTGTGTGTTTTTTTCCATGTATCTCTAATTATTACAATAATTAATAACCCTTGCCACACAAGAGTTATTGTATCCCTTTTCAGAGAGGAAAATGGAGTTCAGGAAAGTGAATGGACTTGTCCAAGAACAAGTAAAAGTGTAATAAGTGATAGGGGCAGGATTTGAACCCAGGACTGTGTGGCTGTACCACCATTTCTCCTTTTTCTTTTCTTTTTTCCCCCCTACATCTGTCTGAGCCTTGGCAGCTCTGCTGTTTGCATCCTGTCATGCTCATTGTAAAAAGCCTACTGTGCGGTGGGGGGAGATCCCAGCCAGGCCCCTCCATCACCCAGCTGCCCCCACACTTTCTTCTCCAGACTAACCCAAACATGGTTGGGGAGCTCAGGGGGAGGGCCCAGCATTCCCCAGTCGGGAGGAGTATCTAATCAGAGGCCTCCTCAGCATATCTCTCCAAGACCACTCCAGAGGTGGATGCCTGTGCCCAGTTTTCTATTTTTAGCTGGTGTGAACAGGAGGAAAAACACAAGCATTAAAAATCAAAGTGCCAGTCAAGAACTGAGACGACAGGGCACCCCAGGGCAAATTGGCAATCTGTGTCCTTCTCATGTCTCTCGGATCGCATGCCCCTCTCCCTGCTTCCTGTCATCTTTCTTTTCCCTGCTCTGAAGTCCCGAGATCCTTCAAAATCTGCTTCCATGAAGGAGCTGATATCAGTCGCTTCTCACACTTTTTTTTTTTTTTTTTTTTGCTTCTCACACTTTAATGTACATGTAAGTCATTGGGGCATCTGGCTAACATGCAGACTCTCCTGTAATAGTTCCAGGGTGGGCCCGAGACCGCTTCCCTAACTCACTGATACGTTCATAAGGTAGAAGTTGCAGTTCTCTTCTTGGCAAGAATTTGCTGTCTCAGTTTTGTCTCCACCGGGAGTGAAGGGCTTTGCCCCCCGTTGACCGATGTTCATCTTTCCACCAGCCAGTGGACAAACTGCCTTTGGCATTTGTTTCTTCATTGACTGTGGAGGCAGAGAGCCTCCTTTGGACAAAGACACGAGTCCTGAGCAAAAACCCCGCATGGAGGACAGCGACCTGATGTCTGGGCTGGGGTGAGCCTGACCCTTCTCCAGCAAGGCTGGCCAGGCTCGCACAGTCGCTCTCTCTAGCCTCCCCCCTGGCCTGGCCTGAGCCCTGCATGGGCTGGGACTAAGGTGGCCTCGGATAATCGCAGCTTTCTGCCCCAGAGGAGCACAGCCCCGGCTCCTGGAGTAGAGTCATCCAGGCTGGTGGGCCCTAGACCACCAGGTGCCCCGTCCCTGGCCACCCCCGAGCGTGGCGGTGGTGCCCTGTGGGCCCCGGGGCTGCCCGGCTCCGCTCCTCCAGTCCCCGTCAGATGGGGAAGACGAGAAGCTGCCGGCCGCCTCTGCGCCCTGGCCCAGCTGTCGGGACCCCTCAGCGGAGGGCAGGGTGCCAAGCCTTCCCGCTTCTGTGGGGCTCATTGTCTCCGGCTGGCGGGGCTTCGGAGGCACACCCAGGGATCACCCCCCCCCCCCACCAGGACGGGGGAGGGGAGGGCTGGCGGCACGTCGTGTTCCCTGCCCCCGACCCTTCACGCCTGCCCCTCCCCAGCTCCCTATTTGGCCATCCCCTGGGTGCCCCCTCCCCTTCCTTACATGGTCTGGGGGCCCCTGGCTGAGCCTCTCCCCTGCCCTTGGCTCCATGAATGGCCTCGGCGCTCCTCAGTGGTGCAAAGGCGACCAAATAAGGCAAGGTGGCCGACTGCCCCCCACCCCTGCCCCCGGCCGCTCCGACTGACCCCGGCCAGCAGCGCGTATAAAGCAGCGCGCCCCGCGCCGGACACCAGCGCCTGCCGCCCAGCCGAGCCGAGCCGAGCCCGCCCCGCGGACGGTGAGTCGGCGCCGCCCCGCGCCCGGCCGCCCAGCCCCCCGAGACAGCGCGCTCCCGCCGCCCGGCACTCTTTCCTTTAGGACCAAACTTTTCTATCTGATTCTAACTTTCCTCGTCCTGGGAAGTCACTGGAGAGGGGCGCGCGGACGGGGCACCCCACGGCCCTCCACGAGGTGTTGGAGGTCCCTGCTCTCGTGCGCTTTTCTCTCCGGCTGGGGCACGGCGTGGAGGGGGGTGTGGGTGGGGCCGACGTGGGTTCCCAGTTTGTGAAAAGGTGCAAATGGAGAGGGCTGGGGAGGACCTGGTGAGAGGTGACTGTCCCTCCTTGCACCTGGGACAGAGGGCGAGTCTCCTGGTCAGGGAGCCTGGTCATTCCCCCCCTTTCTCTCCGCACTGCGACCCCCAATCTCCGCGGCTCCTCCCACCCCTTCTGTTTGTCTGCGGAGAGGGACAGAGAGGTGGCAGGTGCCCCCCAAGGCCCCTGCGCTCTGTCGCCTCCTCCCGGGGCGCGGGGGAGGCCAGCCCCGCAGGCGCTGAGCCCGGGCCACCCCCTCTCCCCCACCCGCAGACCCCGCTGAAACTGTGCCAAGATGTGCGACGACGAGGAGACCACCGCCCTGGTGTGCGACAATGGCTCCGGGCTGGTCAAGGCCGGCTTCGCGGGCGATGACGCGCCCCGCGCCGTCTTCCCTTCCATCGTGGGCCGCCCGCGCCACCAGGTAAGCTTCCCGCCCGCCTGTGTCCCCGGGAGCGGTCCCGGCCCGCCCGCGCCCTGCCCGTCTCCTCCGCAGCTGGCAATCCAGGGAACGTCTCACCTGAGCCTCCTGTCTCATGAACTCTTTAGGTCAAATAAGTGAAAGATGATTGAGCTTCAGGTCCAAGTCAAGGCAAGCAGTTCTCACGCCCTCCACTGAAGGAGGGTGTGACCTGCGCCATTTCCCCGTTCACTGCAGGGACACGGCTCTCCAAGGGCCCCACTCCCTGGTAGGACAAGGCAGCAGTTTCTCTCCTCTGCTCCTGACCTGCACTTCCAGTCCTCGGTGTCTTCTCCTCTACCTTTTGTACACCTCACTTTCTTTTCTTGGCCTCTTTTTTCAGTCCTGTTCAAAACATAAGAATGTACCTTCTCTCAACCCAGCGGGAGCCAGGCCACATTCCTCGCCCTTGTTCACAGCCAGCTCACAGGGCTCCCGAAAGATGTAATCTATCTGCTTCCTGGCTGTTGCATTTTTAGAAGCCAGACGTGACAGAGGCAGGAGGTGCCATGGTGATAGTGACATCCCACCTTGTTTATGAAGAGAAATGCCACCCTCGCTGCCTTTGCCGCATGCCTGGTCGGACAGGCTGCCAGAGAGGAGAGCGGTGCTCAGGGCTGGGCAGTGATGGGCAGGACGGCTCCTGGCAGGCTGGCGTCCCTGGCAGCGTGGAAGTGGCATAGCAGCCCATTGCTACTTGATGAATGTCAAAATCTTTTCTTAGGAGAAATACAATGTGTCATGAATCCAGTCACTTCACAACGTAGTCATTTATATTCTAGTTGACATGGGTGATGAGCTTAGTAATTTAATGAAGGCATTATGGTATTTTTAAAACGAGGCGAGGCTCTACTTCGGTGAAATAGCATTGTTCCCCCTCACCCGCAGTTATATTCTAAGCAGTAGAATTATACTTTTTTTGGGGGGAAGGGGGTGGGGGAAAGTACTAGATTGATTTTAAGTGATATTTCTAAATTGGGGTAAAATCCTATTGTTTGGTGTTTCTGGCCTTTATAAGGGATTCCTTGACCTGGGCAGTTAGATGTAAATTTATAAGGCACCAATTATATTCCTGAGCTAGTGGAAGCTTGATCTTCCCATCTTTTCCTTCTTTTAGGGTGTCATGGTGGGTATGGGTCAGAAGGATTCCTACGTAGGAGATGAGGCCCAGAGCAAGCGAGGTATCCTGACTCTCAAATACCCCATTGAGCACGGCATCATCACCAACTGGGACGACATGGAGAAGATCTGGCACCATACCTTCTACAATGAGCTCCGTGTGGCCCCAGAGGAGCACCCAACTCTGCTCACCGAGGCCCCGCTGAACCCCAAGGCCAACCGTGAGAAGATGACCCAGATCATGTTTGAGACCTTCAATGTCCCCGCCATGTATGTGGCCATCCAGGCAGTGCTGTCCCTGTATGCTTCTGGCCGAACCACAGGTATGTTTGGGCTCTGGGGACAGTCACTGATTAATCACATTCCCAGGTCATTGACCTTGCTGTGAATCAGTGTCCCCAACTGAAAATGAACGATCCCTTCTCCCATACTCCTTGGGAAGGTGTCGGTGCTAAGAGAGAAAGGAAACCATCGTTCCCTGAGGTTAGTTTCAGAGCACATGTGTTTCTGAGAGCTGAAAGAAACTGTGATGTCGCATGATGAGGCTCCGTACAATGTACAGTATCAGTCTGGAATGCAAGCATCACTGGTATGTGTTCATGCCATCACAGCCCCTGGGCAAACATTGCCAAGGAGAACCCACATTCCCCACAGGGTGTGAGTCAAAAGAGAGAGAGACACATGTTAGTTAGATGGGAGGAAAGAAAAACACGCCTGGGTGCTTACATAATGTGCTAAAGGCTGATGAAAGGGATGGTCACTTGAGTGTCCTGGGGAAATTCTTCTACTACAATATTTAAAAGGATGAGCTACGTCTGGCTTCAGATTTACTATTCATTATGCTCATTTTTATTCTTTGTGTGTAAAGGATCTAATTTCATCTGGATCCATGCCCAGTGCTAGTTTATCTTGGCCGTAAAGCAGGAGGCTAAAAGCAGTGGTGTCATCAGGTATTTACCTCATCCTTGTCTGTTCCCTCTGACAGGCATTGTTCTGGACTCTGGGGATGGCGTAACTCACAATGTCCCCATCTATGAGGGCTACGCTCTGCCCCATGCCATCATGCGTCTGGATCTAGCTGGTCGGGATCTCACTGACTACCTCATGAAGATCCTCACTGAGCGTGGCTACTCCTTTGTCACCACCGGTGAGTGTGTGTCTCATGTGCTACAACGCTGTCTGCTTTTTCCTTCACCGGTGAGTCCATCTACCTCCCACAGGTGACTTCATTCTTCAGAGCTTGACTGGGGTACTCTTTATTTCTGCAGCTGAACGTGAAATTGTCCGTGACATTAAAGAGAAGCTGTGCTATGTTGCTCTGGATTTTGAGAATGAGATGGCCACAGCTGCTTCTTCGTCCTCTTTGGAGAAGAGCTATGAACTACCTGATGGCCAAGTCATCACTATTGGCAATGAGCGCTTCCGCTGCCCCGAGACGCTCTTCCAGCCCTCCTTCATCGGTGAGTTGTAGGGTCTGGGGCAGAGGCACAGCCTTTCCCTGCAAATCTTGGGAGGTCCCAGAGTAAAATCTATTATGAGGAAGAAGGATGAAGGGGCCCTTGAATTAAAAGGAATCATAGCTTGGAGTCCCACACAGCTCAGTCTCAGGTTCTGATGGCTCATTAAAGGGGTGGCCATCACTGTTCTGTCCTGTTGTAGTGAAATGACACACAGACTTCACCTCAAAGGAAAGGATGAGAAGAGTAGGACCTGAATAATCCATATCTGCAGGAAAGAGGCAATTACTCAAGGGTGCCGATTCATTCCAATCAGCTTCATTGCCAAGTAGCTGGACTTGCCTTTTAAGTTACTCATTGTTAAATATAATAGCAGTCACACTCACAGTAATAACTGGAGTGATATTTATATGTCGCCAAACATCTCGCCTAAGGAATGATTTACAGGAGGAAGCTTATGAGGATCTTATTTTGCTGCATAAATAAAACTTGCATGGATGTAACTTAAATGTGTGTCTTATCCTTTTCCAATACATCGCCATGCATCTGGTGGATACAGCAAGTGTTCGCTTCAAACAGGTGCTAGACACAATTGTTCATTTCTTGGCAGTCTGCTGCGGGCTAACTGTGAGCACTTTTAGGGACACCTGTTCCACAAATGTCTTCAGTGTATCTTATAAAGGAACACATGTTTCAGAGACAAATGGTGACAGTTTACCAACACAGAGGAGTCCTGTTCTCACCCCTCCACCATGGCCCCTGGCCTAAGTGCACTTTGATTTTTTTAAAAAACTTGTTCCTAGGTATGGAATCTGCTGGCATTCATGAAACAACTTATAATAGCATCATGAAGTGTGACATTGATATCCGCAAAGACCTGTATGCCAACAATGTCTTATCTGGAGGTACCACGATGTACCCTGGGATTGCTGATCGCATGCAGAAGGAAATCACTGCCCTGGCTCCCAGCACCATGAAGATTAAGGTAAAGAACCCCTGTGCCTGGGGGAGCTGAAGCAGGTCTTGGTATTCCAAGCAGAAGGCATTCCTAACTTCTTTCTCCTCACACTTAGCTTCTTGCCTACTCAAACCTTTGCCTTTTAGCTTCTCTAGCACTTTTTTTTTTTTCTGATCTTTCTAGCATTTTTCCCAAGATAGGAGACTTTAAAAATGCTTTCAAGCTGTGGATAAAAACAAATCGTTGAAGAAAAATAAAAAAAAAACCCACCTAAATCTTTGAACACATTTTAAAAGTCCCCAACTTTGGGCCTTTTAGCTTGTTGCCACATTATACCTGAGTCCAGAGAAGTGGGAAATTCTATTTTGTAAAGTCTTTGATAATAGAAGTAATGAAGTAGTGGAAAGTGCATAAAACTTGACTCAGCTATATTAACTTGTGGTATGAAGTACCTTACATTACAGTGAGTTAATACCTACATTTTTTCTGGTGAGGCTCCCCAACATGTGGCATGCGCTGTTGCTTGGAGCTTCAGAGTTCCCTGGAAGTTTCTGTTTTCTTTCCGCAGATTATTGCTCCCCCTGAGCGCAAGTACTCTGTCTGGATCGGGGGCTCCATCCTGGCCTCCTTGTCCACCTTCCAGCAGATGTGGATTAGCAAGCAAGAGTACGATGAGGCAGGCCCATCCATCGTCCACCGCAAATGCTTCTAAGGTGCCTCCTCTTTTAGTCTACCTTACATTCAGGATGACAGTATTATGCTTCTTGGAGTCTTCCGACCCACCCTCCTTCATCTCTCATCAACCATTGTACAGTTTGTTTACACACGTGCAGTTTATTTGTGCTTCTAATATTTATTGCTTTATAAATAAACCAGACCAGGACTTGCAACCTACAAAAGCCTCTTTTAATTCCTTTTGGGGTAGGCTTGGAGTATGGCCAGGGTTCACGTATTTTTGACAGTGAACTCCTAGATTGATGTCTCTGACACCGTGTGCGCTGTAATATTACACCACCACAAAGATCATCAAGTGGGTTAGTGTGACATTTAGCTGGGAGTTATGACACTAAACTTTGGTTTTACACTTTGGTATAGAATCACGAACCTATTTCATACCTGAAAAGATTAGGTTTAGCTTCACATGTGCAAGAAATGGAAGATAAGACAATCCTCAAAGATTGGTTTCCTTGAATGATATTGAAAATTATTGCTTTAGCATATGTTGCAGCTGTTTTCATAACTTTGCAGAAGCCACATACATATACACACTTTGAATGATTATGAAGTCAGTGTTTATTAGCATACAGTTCGTTTTCAAAATTAAGTGAGTTATCAGCTGTTAAAGTGTGTATACATGTTTTGGGGACACCCTATATATTGTCAGTGAGAAAGTCAAAGATTATTTTATATAAATTAGCTTAAATTCTCAATTCTTGGGACTCTACAGTGGTCTTCCTGTGGACTGTGCATGTTAGCGGTGAGACAGTGAAGCCAGCTGACAGTTCAGCCTGGCATGATCCATTTCAAACAAGTCAGGACCACCGTGCAAGTTCAAAACAAGCAGAGGAAACAGGTGCCAGAAACTCCTGCCTAATCAGCGACTAACTTGTGGGACAGAGGTCTTCAGTCTCTTCACCTGTTTGAAATCTTGGGATCTTGGGTTGAGTTGAGTTAAGGCTAGGAAGTCCTGAGGGAGGAAGGGGAGCGGAGAGCCACAGTATTCCTTTTCCTCCATTCAGGGCTCTCTGCCATATGTCAGGGGACGTGCTGAGGACAGTACTCAAGAGAATAAGCACGCTCTGTCCTTGAGGGGCTCACATACACTCCACGTGAACCCCCAATGTGTGTGGCTTCAAGGAGACAGATATGGGTCTGGGTCTTAAAGAATGGTCAAGAACTAGAGAGGTGAGACGAGCAAGGAGGAAATCTCAGCAGAAGGAAATGGGGCAGAAGCCGGAATACAAGGAAGGAAGCCAGTGTACAGGGTAGGTTGGTCAGAGCTGATGAACTTTTAGGAAATCAGTTTGGAGAGATAGACTATAAATTCATTGAGATGCTTTAATTTTTTTCATTTTCAAATTAATTGTTAATGATCTTTTAGAGCAACTGGTACAATGTTAAGCAGTTTGTTTTTTGAATTCCCCAGACAAAAACCCAGATTTTCTGACATTCAGTCTAATGGTGCATCTAAAACCATTTTCAGTCGTAAAACTTTAGTCGTAAAGTTTACAACTAAACTTATAAACATAATCATGCAGATGTAAAACTTTAGTCATGGCCTATCAAGAGTAACCCCATTCTATCACACACCCTTTGGGAGTCTGGGTTGAAAATTTGGGGTATTTTAGGCTCATCAGACACATCCTTAGTAAGCTGCCACTGTCATCATTCAAGGTTTAATGTGTCTTTATCTTATTCATTAAAAATATCTTTCTTTTAAAAAAAATTATTGATTCTAGAGAGAGAGAGAAAGGAAGGGAGAAAGAGCCAGAAACATTGATTTGTTGTTCTATTCATTTATGCATGCATTGGTTGCCTCCTGTACATGCCCTGAACAGGGACCAAACCCTCAATCTTGGTGTATTGGGATGATGCTCCAACAAATTGAGCTACCTGGCCTGGGCTAAAAGATATCTCGTGATTCCTGACTCTGAACCAAGCAAGATAATAGGTTCAGGGGACATAAAGAGGGCCCAGGGCCCACTTTCTGTGCTTAACAACCTCAGAATTTAGAGTTCCATACTTAGCATAGCTGAGTGGAAGTTTTTCCTCTGCGTTAAGGGTTACATAATAAATAAATTTGGTGGCATAGATAAGACATAAAGTTTATCATAGATTTTACTTTTGTCCCCCTCAATTATATCCTGTAGCACAGATAAGTTGGCTTACAAGCTAGGTTTCAGCCAGAGACATGGATTTGGGGCAAAAATGGGGAGATATGATTTCGCCAGTGTCTGTGTCTTTATTTTTCATCTCTCAAATTGAATACAATAAGTATTATAAATTTAACCTCTAAATATAGTATTAATCCTTCAAGTTTAGACAACTGGCTGGGGTATCACCTATGGTTCTTTCTTTGTATAAATGTAAAGGGAATGGGTATAATCATTCCTACTTAAAAGTAGAAGTTTTTTAGAATCAGCTTTCAGAAGTGATAAGCATGCAGATTCTTGTTGAATCCCAAAGTTTTCTCATCTCAACTAATGATGGGGTGTAAGATATTAGAACAGCTGAGTTTTCTAATAATTGTGCTTAAGGATGGTACTAAGGTGACAGAGTTTTTCTTAAGACCACCTCCACATGTGTAAAATAATAGAGATGTCTACAGTGAATATGTTTTCAGTTAAGATGCAATGTAAAAAATATATACAGATCATGATATTTCTTCTCAACTTATAATGAAAAGAGTGGTTTTGTTCATTTCTAACACACCAAAACACTTTTTGTCATTTTTTTTTTAACAATTGTCATTTCTTAGCAGTGGTTGTTATGTAGATGTGTTTAAATAATCAAGAGAGTAGAGTTAGAGAGAAAAAGAAAGTTGCAAAGAAAATGGAATATTTAAAGGGTAGACTTGATTCACTAACCCAGGCCCTGAAACAATGTCACTGGGGCTCCACCTTTCTCTCCATTTCTTTTATGGGATCTCTTATAGACTGAATTATATCCCCCCAAATTCATGTGCTGTCACCCTAACTCCCCGATGTGATTGTTTTTGGAGACAGGGCCTTTAAGGAGCTAATTAAGGCTAAATGATGTCATAAATTGGCCCTAATCAAATAAGACCGGTGTCCTCATTGAAGAGGAAGAGACACCAGGATTGTGCATGTACAGAGGAAAGCACAGGTAAAGACAAAGCGAGAAGTAGCCATCTACAAGCCAGGCAGAGAGGCCTCACCAGAAACCAATGCTGCTGGCACCTTGGTCTTTGACTTCTATGCTCCAGAACTGCGAGAAAATAAACTTCTATTGCTTAAGCCACCCAGTCCGTGCTATTATGTTATGGTAGCCCAAACAGACTAATAGAGGATTTTCCCACATGTTGGACATCATGGCCCAAGATTCACAATCTACCAACTAACTTATCAGCCTCTGTACCAAAAGAGTGTCTTCCCATACAGTTCTGTCAGAAATTCCAGGGAAGTCTCAGTCTGGCCAGACTCGAGGACTGAGACATATTTTCCCTGCCATAGAGAACCATCAATATCGTTGAGTGGGAGAGGGGTAATTCTCCAAAGGAAGGGAACAAACTGACATGCACACCATACCCAAGGAGCTAGAACCAGAGATTAGGGTAGTTTGCAGGGGGACCAATTGTTGAAGGGCTCCAACTTCCAGTTCAGGAGTTTTGTTTGATTTAGCAGGTCCTGAGAAGGACTTGAGAAGAACAATGATTTGACTAAACAAAACGGGGAGGCAAGCATAAGAATATTTGGATGGTGATACGTGTGATTGATCAATTTTTTCTTCTAGACTATAGTGTGACCCAGGGGCTCAGGAACCAAGTGCTCTCTATATGACCAATTTATCCAGGTATTTAAAAGGTAATAATAAGTCAGAATTAAAATGATATAAATACTACAAATATTTCCTAGTAAAAGACAGGTAGGGAAGAAATTTTTAGTCTTTTAGGCCTAAAACAGCAAAGGTTGTCTATATTCATCCTAGGGTCTTCCAGGCTCATTATAGAAGGAATCTCTCCAGCAGAGTTTGGCTGTTGCTACGGCAACCAAACTCACATTAAAAGAGACGCAGGAAAAAAGCTCTGGGGGAGATTGCAAAAGTATGCCTTTGCTCACTGGTGAATCTGATGCTAGAAGATGTTTCTTGCAGTTCATTTACCCGCTCTGTGTGCAATAGATGCAAGAAAGGTTGACTAGGAGGATAAAGAGCTTCAGAGCAAGTACAGATCTCTGAATCCTTAGGGCTCTGGGTCCTCTCCCCTGTATGGGAAGGGGAGCCGAGTTAGGTGAGAGTTAAGCAGGAGTGGTCTGCATGTTCCTCCGCAGTGTTGTTTGCTTATTGCTCTACCCTGGGAATCAGGGTTGGAGAGGAGAGAGAGAAAGAAAATAAACCCAAGGGAAGGTTGCAGTAAAGCTGAATTAAAATGTGGCATTAATAATAAATGAGAAATAGCCTCTGGAGTCAAGAGTAAGCGAGCAGTTGGGTGAACAGGTTTAGTGCTTAACACAGAAAGATGACTTGAACTTTGGAAAGACTACTGGGTAGTGACAGGGTAGGCGTCATATAGGGTATGATAGAGCAGACATCATGAAGGAAATTTAAAACCAAACCTGAAAAAAATAAAAAAATAAAAGCAAACCTGCTTTAGGCAAAGTAGTAAAATTTCCCCAAGAAATCTTTAACACTAGGATCTACCCTTTGGACTTCTTTCAGCATCTTCTACCCACTGTGGGTTACCCAGAACATTCTCCCTACCTCCCCTATTATAACTACACTTAGCTGCACTTGTATTCCTAAAGAGCAGACTGACATTAATTCTAAGACCTGAAGAATAGAAAAGCAGGCCGTGGAAATAATACCTGCAAAGACCCAGAGGTAGGAGAGTCCGTCAGGTTCAAAGAAGTGAGAAGAGCCAAGTGGATGGAGAGCGATGAGTGGCTGGGAAGGAGAGTAAGTGACCCCGGATACATGGTCAGAACACCTATCTTATGGGGCCTATAGACTGTGATAAGAAGTTTGAATTCTATTGTGTGACAGAATTATGATAAAGGATTTTAAGCATGAAAATATAAAACATATTTTAAATGCTCATTCTAGGTGCTACATGGGGACTGGATTGGAAAAGCAAAAGTGGAGGCTAGTAAGCCATGGGAGGCTCTTACACTGGTGCAGGTGGGAGTCGCTGGGGCTTGGACCTGAAGGAAGCCGTGGAGATGGACAGAAGTGTGGACAAAGTTGAGATGGGTTCTCTAAGCTGCGATGGCAGGATGTGCTGGTGGGTTGGATAGGGGCAGGCAAGAAGAGGGCTGCTGGCTTGAGTGGACTATGTGTTTTCAAGGAAATTCAGATTTCAAGATGATCCAAACACATCTCCAGTCCTACATTGGAAAGAAGGCATCATCCAAAAATGGGGTTTGCTTTTGGTCTTGAAAAGTGTTAAGGGTTTTCTGGGAGAAAGAGAGGTATCAAATGAGCAGAGGGTAGTTTAGGGGACAGGAAGGTGGTGGGGAGACCTGACTAGAGCAGAGGGTATGCACTGGGATGAAGCAATGAGGTCATTTGGGACTTGGTAGGGCTAGAGCATGGGCTTTGGAAACACAGATGTGCTGTGTTGGTGCTTATAAAACACAAAGGGTAATAGAACTGCCCTTCAAAATTTCTGTGATAAAGTAGATCCTATACTCAGGCCTTAACACATAGTAGGGCTTTAATTAATGTCCTATAATCATTGTTATTAATATTCTTATATATAGTATACAATACACAATCATACATTGCACACACATACACACGTGTGTTTTGTGTGTGTGTTGTGGAAGAACTGAAAGACAAGGGTGGAAATTTGCATTTGATATGAGAGAATGTGTGTTTTTTTGCTGATGACATCTCCAGAGCAGAGAAGTGGTCCACTGAATGATATTTAAAGAAGGTAAATTCTGGCATTTGGGTCCAGAATGGTCCAGTGAGCAGCGATCCTCACTGAAAGACTCAGTAGTCCAAGAGCAATGACAGAATTGAGGGAGCACATACTCCAAAGGCTCAGAATGTAGAGCGAGGTCCTCCTTCATCTGCCAAAGGAGAGAGCGACCTCAATAGATGCATGAATTAAGAAAAAGTATGACTCCATGATAGAGGGTTTAAAGATTTTAATTAATAATCACTATGGTCTTACATTACAGAGCCTTTTCAAACATCTAAATTGGCTTCCTGAATTCTCAGTGTAGGAAGCACTTTTCATGCCACTTTGAGCCTCCTCTCCAGTTGAAGAAAGTTATTTTAAAACTGTTTAAATCTTAACACTAAAGGGTAGCCATACTCTCTTTTATACCCATTACCCTAGAGTGTCAATTCCATTGTGTTATAATAACTGGTTTGATTTTAATACATAAGGGAAGCTCCATCACTGAGATATAATATGAGGATTCTAGTTTTTAAAAAGAAAGCCGTAGGTTGGTAGGGGTGAGGGATTCAGTAGGAAGAACTTGATGAGTGCTTACTTTAAATATAAATCTTAACAGGGAAGATACAAAAAATATATCATAGTGGGGGCCCAGTGCATGAATTCATGCACCTTGAAAGGAACTGTGGGCAGTGTGGTGCGGTGGGCACAGGGGTGGATCTTGGCCCATCCTCCGCACCTCAGCTCGGCTCATCCCACCGTGGCCTCTCAGTCACCTGCCTGCTGGCAGTCCTGCTCCATGCACCATTGCTGCCGCTCCCACAGCTGACTGCAGAGAGCAATTGGGGCTGGTGCCAGCAGCGGGTATGAGTGGCAGCTGCTGCCCCAATCACCCCTCAGGAGCAGAGGGAGGTGGAGAAGCCCCAAGAGGCAATCGGGGTCGGGAGCTGCCGCTTGCACCCACTGGCACCCACTGGTGCCAAGCAGGTGCAAGGGCCAGGTCGGATCACGGTGCACGGGAGCAAAGAATTTTCAGTAACCACCAGAGGCTCGCCCCGATGACAGCGACCAGCACCCCGCCTTGGTCTGGTGCCCCAGCTCACCTGCTCCACCATCCTGCCTCGGCCAAGGCCCCCCATGTTCCGCGCTCTGCTGCCTGCTGCTGATGCCCGCCATGTTCTGCGCAAACCCCCTGGTGGTCAGCACACGTCATAGCGACTGGTTGTTCGGTTGTTCCGCTGTTCCATCTATTTACATAATAGGGTTTTACATATATAGATATCCACACTCTAAGAGAATTAAGCATGATCGAAGGAATCAAAAATTTGCCACATATGCACATGTTGAATGGAAGTCTCCATCAGCCCAGTTCCCCACAGGATTAGAATGGGTAGGGCCCCTGCAGACACGAAGCATGAATGAGAAATAAACTGTCGTTATGTCAATCACCGCAATGGTGCTTGCTACCACTGCATAACCTAGCTTATTCTGACTGTCACTGTAAGCTTTGGACACTCACCTCCACAGGATTTCACTTTGTTTTAGGGCTCTGAGGTGATGTTATGTCAGCTGAATAATACATTTCAAATAATAAATTTAATCAGTTGGGAGTTTTGAAAAAGATGGCGACCGGCAGGAAGGTAGGGAGAGAGAGAGTGTGAGTGAGGAACCCATAGAGGAGAGTGTAGATGTGTGTGGTGTGTGTGTGTGTATGAGATAGGGTCAGTTAGATTCTGCAGGTCTTCCTAGGGGCTCCCGAACAGGGCAGCCCTAGACGGCGGAGCCCCGCGCACAAAGCGGACACTTCTCGGCGGCTGGTGCGGACGCAGAGACCACGCCATCTTGGGAAACAGAGCTGCCCGAGACTCGGATCCTGGCTTCTGACACAAACCAGGACCCTGCAGCCACTGGGGACAGAGAACTGCTATCACAGCTTCAGACAAACAAACAAGAATCCAGACTTCCCGGCAGATTTCCGTGAGTCAAAGAGCCGATCCCCCTCCTCGCAGGCGCTGATAACGCCATAGTAACTGATAGACCCGCCCCTCCCCCAAGCTGCTGAGCGCCCACAGGCGTGCGGAAAGCGCCATAGTAACTGATAGACGCGCCCCTCGCCCAAGCTGCTCACAGGCGCGCGCACAGACAGCGTCATAGTAACTGATAGACCCGTCCCTGGCCCAAGCTGCCGAGCTTTGCACAGGGACGCGCTCCCTCTTAGGGAATTTGGCGCGCGCTCGCGCACGGGACAGAAGCAGCTCCCAGTCGGGGAAATCTGTCAGTGCGCACAGAGGGCTCCCCTTCTGGGAATTTGGGGGAATTTGGCTCGCGGGGCACAGCTCCCCCTTCGGAGATTCTTAAAAGCGTGCACAGAGGGGCTTCCCTTTGGGGAATTTGGCGCGCAGGACGGACTCCGCCCCCCTTCTGGGACTTTGGGAGAGTGCACTGAGCCGGCTCACCTTCAGGTTTTTAAGAATGTGCGCTCTAGCCGGTTTGGCTCAGTAGAGAGAGCACACACAGGACGCAGCCCCACTTCAGGGAATTTGGCACGCCGGACACAGCTGCCTGGGATCCCTGACTCACAGCGCATTCACACTAAGAGCCAGCGACCCCAATTGTTGGTGCGTGCACACACAGGGACCCTGATTCTCAACGAGAAAC
This sequence comes from Cnephaeus nilssonii, assembly GCF_951640355.1. Lineage (NCBI taxonomy): Eukaryota > Metazoa > Chordata > Mammalia > Chiroptera > Vespertilionidae > Cnephaeus > Cnephaeus nilssonii. The sequence continues at coordinate 38,362,880 of NC_137075.1, read as the reverse complement.
CGCACAAGGCAACAGAGACTTTGACACTCGAGTCTTGGTGCAGACACAGGGAAACTCTGACTCCTGGCACATGCTAAGGATCTCATTCTTGGCACATACCAACAGTGTGGTGCAGACAGGGCCCCTGATTCTAAATGTGCACACAAGACCACACGGAACACTGGGGACACTGATCCTGGGCAAGTTTGGTTCCCACCAACCAAAGACAGTCACACGTCCTAGTGTCAGAGCACTTCAGTGAAACTAGGGTGGAGCGAAGTCCCCACAGCACACGGCCCAGGTCCACGCAAACAGAAGCTTGAGCTTTCTGGTAATAGCCAGAATGGGGAAACGAAATAACTCACAGAGGAAAGAAAATGTGGAGTCGCCAAGAAAGGAAATTAGTGAAAATGAAGCTTGCAACATGACCGAAAAGGAGTTCAGAGTAATGGTCATGGAATTTATACATCGGATGGATGAGAAAATCAACAACTTATGCAAGAATCAGGAAGAAATGAAAAGTGATATAGCTACAATCAAAAACACCATGGAAAGTTTCAACAGTAGATTACAAGAAGCAGAGGACCGAATTAGTGAGTTAGAAGATCAGGTACAGAAACAAGCTCAAGCTGAACAGCAATTGGAGAAAAAAATTAAAAAGCAGGAGGAAAGCCTAAGGGAGCTTAGGGACAACATGAAACGAAGTAACATGCGTATAATAGGGCTGCCAGAAGGACAAGAAGAGCAGCAGGGATTAGAAAATCTATTTGAAGAAATAATGACAGAAAACTTCCCGGATATGGGAAAGATAAAAGTTACGCAAGTAAAGAGAGTCCCAAGCAGGATCAACCCCAAAAGACCCACACCAAGACATGTCATAATTTCAATGGCAAATATAAATGATAAAGAGAGAATCCTAAAGGCGGCAAGAGAGAGACAGAGAGTTACCTACAAAGGAACACCCATCAGATTGTCAAATGATTACTCATCAGAAACACAACAAGCTAGAAGTGAATGGAAGGAGGTATACAAAGTGTTGCAAAGCAAAGGACTGAATCCAAGAATACTATATCCAGCAAGACTATCAATCAAAATTGAAGGGGAAATCAGGAGCTTTGCAGACAAAAAAAGCCTCAGGGAGTTTATCACCACCAAACCAGCAATGCAAGAATTGCTAAAGGGAATACTGTAAAAAGAAGAAATAAACAGGTAAGAAGGAATACAGACACAAAAATAGATATGACTGCAAACAAATACCTTTCAGTAATAACTTTAAATGTAAACGGACTAAATGCTCCAATCAAAAGACATCGAGTAGCTGAATGGATAAAAAAACACGACCCATGTATATGCTGTCTACAAGAGACCCACCTCAGAACAAGAGACTCACACAGATTGAAAGTGAAGGGATGGAAAAATATCTTTCAGGCAAATGGAAATGAAAAAAAAGCTGGGGTAGCAATACTTATATCTGACAAAATAGACCTCAAAGTAAATGCCATAACAAGAGATAAGGAAGGCCACTTCATAATACTAAAGGGAGAAATCCAACAAGAAGAAATAATTCTGGTAAACATATACGCTCCCAATATAGGAGCACCCAAATACATAAAAAAACTCCTGGAGGATATCAAGGGAGAGATTAATAGCAACACAATCATAGTAGGAGACTTTAATACCCCACTATCACCACTGGACAAATCCTCTAAACAAAAAATCAGCAAAGAAACAGCAATCCTAAATGACTCACTAGACCAGATGGAATTAATTGACATCTTCAGAACATTTCACCCCAAAGCCACAGAATATACATTCTTCTCAAGTGCACATGGGTCATTTTCAAAGATAGACCATATGCTGGGTCACAGGCAAAGTCTCTTCAAATTCAAGAAGATAGAAATTATATCAAGCATCTTCTCAGATCACAGTGGCATAAAACTGGAAATCAACTACAATAAAAACAATCCAAAGAAATCAAACACATGGAGACTAAACAGCATGCTATTAAACAAGGACTGGGTCACCAGAGAGATCAAGGAAGAAATAAAAAACATCATGGCAACAAATGACAATGAAAACACAACAATCCAAAATCTATGGGACACAGCGAAAGCAGTCTTGAGAGGGAAGTTCATAGCTCTACAGGCCTATTGCAAAAAACAAGAAACAATGGTAATAAATTACTTAACCCTACAACTCAAAGAGCTAGAAAAAGAGCAGCAAGAAAAGCCCAGTGTAACCAGAAGGAAGGAAATAACAAAGATCAGAGCGGAGATAAATGACATAGAGACCAAAGAAACAATACATAAGATCAACAAAACCAAGAGCTGGTTCTTTGAAAGGATAAACAAGATTGATGGACCTCTAGCCAGGCTCACCAAGAAGCAAAGAGAGAGGACCCAAATAAACAAAATCAGAAATGAAAGAGGTGAAATAACAACAGACCCCGCTGAGATACAAAGGATTGTTACAAAATACTACGAACAACTCTATTCCAACAAACTGGACAATCTGGAGGAAATGGACATATTCCTAGAAAAATATAACCTTCCAAAAATCAATCAAGAAGAATCTAAACAGCTCAATAGGCCAATAACTATGGACGAAATTGAAGCAGTCATCAAAAAGCTTCCAGCAAACAAAAGCCCGGGGCCAGATGGCTTCACAGGAGAGTTTTACCAAACATTCAAGGAAGAACTAAAACCTATCCTCCTCAGACTATTCCAAAAAATTCAAGTGGAAGGAACACTTCCAAGCTCCTTCTATGAAGCCAGCATCACCCTAATACCAAAACCAGATAAAGACAACACAATGAAAGAGAATTACAGACCAATATCCCTCATGAACATAGATGCCAAAATCCTCAACAAAATTCTAGCAAATCGGCTCCAGCAGTACATCAGAAAGATCATACACCATGACCAAGTAGGATTTATCCCAGGAATGCAAGGATGGTACAATATCCGCAAATCAATAAACGTGATACATCACATAAACAAATTGAAAGATAAAAATCACATAGTCATATCAATTGATGCAGAAAAAGCATTTGACAAAATCCAACACCCTTTCTTGATAAAAGCTCTCAACAAGGTGGGAATAGATGGCTCATACCTCAACATAATAAAAGCTATATATGATAAACCCACAGCAAACATCATACTCAATGGACAAAAACTAAAGACATTTCCCCTAAGAACAGGAACAAGACAGGGATGCCCACTCTCACCACTCCTGTTTGACATAGTACTGGAAGTATTAGCCATTGCAATTAGACAAGAAGAAGAAATAAAAGGCATCCAGATTGGAAAAGAACAAGTAAAGCTGTCTTTATTTGCAGACGACATGATATTGTACATAAAAAATCCGAAAGACTCCGTCAAAAAACTCATAGACTTAATAAATGAATTCGGCAATGTAGCAGGATACAAAATTAACGCCAAGAAATCTATGGCCTTTCTATACACCAATAGTGAACTTACAGACAGAGAGACTAAAAAGGCAATCCCATTTACCATCGCACCAAAAAAATTAAGATACCTAGGAATAAACTTAACTAAGGAGGTAAAAGACCTATACACGGAAAACTACAGGACACTGAAAAAAGAGATAGAGGAAGACGTAAACAGATGGAAGAACATACCATGTTCATGGATTGGTAGAATCAACATCATTAAAATGTCCATACTACCCAAAGCAATCTATAGATTCAATGCACTCCCCATTAAAATACCAACGGCATATTTCACAGACCTTGAAAGAACTCTCCAAAAATTCATCTGGAATAAAAAAAGACCCCGAATAGCCACAGCAATCCTGAGAAAGAAGAATAAAGTAGGAGGGATCTCAATACCAGATTTCAAGCTGTATTACAAAGCCACTGTTCTCAAAACAGCCTGGTACTGGCACAAGAACAGACATATAGATCAATGGAACAGAATAGAGAATCCAGATATTGACCCAAACCACTATGCTCAATTAATATTTGACAAAGGAGGCATGAACATACAATGGAATAAAGACAGTCTCTTCAATAAATGGTGTTGGGAAAATTGGACAGATACATGCAAAAAAATGAAGCTTGATCACCAACTTACGCCATACACAAAAATAAACTCAAAATGGATACAGGACTTAAACATAAGACGGGAAACCATAAAAATACTAGAGCAATCCACAGGCAGCAAAATGTCAGACATATGCCAAAAGAAATTCTTCACTGACACTGCCCCTAGGGCAATGGAAGCTAAAGAGAAAATTAACAAATGGGACTACATCAAAATAAAAAGCTTTTTCACAGCAAAAGAAACCATCAACAAAACAACAAGAAGGCCCACTGCATGGGAGAACATATTTGCAAATGGCATCACTGATAAAGGTTTAATCTCCAACATCTACAGGCAGCTTATACAACTTAATAAAAGGAAGATAAATGATCCAATAAAAAAATGGGCAACAGACCTAAATAGAATCTTTTCAAAAGAAGACAGAAGGAAGGCCAAGAGACACATGAAAACATGCTCAACGTCACTAATTATCCGAGAGATGCAAATCAAAACAACAATGCGGTACCATCTCACACCTGTCAGAATGGCTATCATCAACAAATCAACAAACGACAAGTGTTGGCGAGGATGCGGAGAAAAAGGAACCCTCGTGCACTGCTGGTGGGATTGCAGACTGGTGCAGCCACTGTGGAGAACAGTATGGAGTTTCCTCAAAAAACTGAAAATGGAACTCCCATTTGACCCAGTAATCCCACTCCTGGGAATATATCCGAAGAAACTAGAAACACCAATTAGAAAGGATATATGCACCCCTATGTTCATAGCAGCGCAATTCACCATAGCTAAGATTTGGAAACAGCCTAGGTGCCCGTCAGCAGATGACTGGTTCAGAAAACTGTGGTACATCTACACAATGGAATACTATGCTGCCATAAAAAAGAAGGAATTCTCATCATTTGCAGCAACCTGGGAGGAATTGGAGAACATTATGTTAAGTGAAGTAAGTCAGTCAATGAAAGAAAAATACCACATGATCTCACTCATTTATGGATAATAAAGAACATTATAAACTTGAACAAAAAGATAGATACAGAGACAGTAAAGCATCAAACAGACTGTCAAATTACAAGGGGAAGGTTAGGGAGAGGTGGGGAAGATAAGAGATCAATCAAAGGACTTGTATGCATGCATATAAGCATAACCAATGGATGCAAAACTCTGGGGGGTGGGGGCATATATGGGAGTGGGGTGTGGGGAGGGCAATGGTAAGATATGTACACATATAATACCTTAATAAAAAAATTGAAAAAAAAATAAATAAATTTAATCAGTTGGGACAGTTTTTCAGGGTGTCCAATGTGCTATGCCGTCAGAAATGAAAATCTATTATTGGGTAATTTTATTTCACTTTTTGAGTGTGGGGGGAGTTTTGTTTTTCTTGGGCATATGAATGAAACAGAAAATCTATATGAAGTTACTCCAGTTACATCTTGGTGGTTCAACATGTGAGTAGGATGCTAAGAAAG